>NC_089858.1:43964136-44214953 GCF_036373705.1 Amia ocellicauda
TGTGGGAGCATAACAGGCTGAGAGAAGCTTTTTTTTGGATGGTTTTGCAATATCTTCATTCTGTAAACGTAGATGTGCTAAACTGCATTACATATGCTTACAAATACAATTTGAATACATTTGAGGTTGTTTCAGGTAAGACCTGACTTGTTTTGTATGGTTTTGCAATATCTTCATTCTGTAAAGTTAGATGTGCTCAATTGCATTGATATGCTTACAAATACAATTTTTCAACATTTGATGTTGTTTCAGTTGAGAATTAACTTGGTTTCAAGATTTTGATTAATTGTAATGTTTTCTTGTAAATACACATGTAAGGTCTTCACCTATGAAAGAGAATGCCCTAAAGTATAGTGTGGGAGCATTACAGGCTAAGAGAAGCTTGTTTTGTATGGTTTTGAAATATCTTTATTCTGTAAACGTTGATGTGCTAAACTGCATTACATATGCTAACAAATACAATTTGAACACATTTGAGGTTGTTTCAGGTAAGACCTGACTTGTTTTGTATGGTTTTGCAATATATTCATTCTGTAAAGTTATATGAGCTCAATTGCATTGCATATGCTTACAAGTACAATTTTACTACATTTGATGTTGTTTCAGGTGAGAATTAACTTGGTTTCAAGATTTTGATTAATTGTAATGTTTTCTTGTAAATACACATATAAGATCTTCACCTATGAAAGAGAATGCACGAAAGTATAGTGTGCAAGCATAGCAGGCTGAGAGAAGCTTGTTTTTGAATGGTTTTGCAATATCTTCATTCTGTAAACGTAGATGTGCTAAACTGCATTACATATGCTTACAAATACAATTTGAACACATTTGAGGTTGTTTCAGGTAAGACCTGACTTGTTTTGTATGGTTTTGCAATATCTTCATTCTGTAAAGTTAGATGTGCTCAATTGCATTGCGTATGCTTACAAATACAATTTTACAACATTTGATGTTGTTTCAGGGAGAATTAACTTGGTTTCAAGATTTTGATTAATTGTAATGTTTTCTTGTAAATACACATGTAAGGTCTTAACCTATGAAAGTGAATGCCCTAAAGTATACTGTGGGAGCATATCAGGCTGAGAGAAGCTTGTTTTTGGATGGTTTTGCAATATCTTCATTCTGTAAACGTAGATGTGCTAAACTGCATTACATATGCTTACAAATGCAATTTGAACACATTTGAGTTTGTTTCAGGTAAGACCTGACTTGTTTTGAATGGCTTTGCAATATCTTCATTCTGTAAAGTTAGATGAGCTCAATTGCATTGCATATGCATACAAATACTTTTTTTTACATCATTTGATGTTGTTTCAGGTGATAATTAACTTGGTTTCAAGATTTTGATTAATTGTAATGTTTTCTTGTAAATACACATGTAAGGTCTTCACCTATGAAAGAGAATGCCCTAAAGTATAGTGTGGGAGCATAACAGGCTAAGAGAAGCTTGTTTTGTATGGTTTTGAAATATCTTCATTCTGTAAAGTTAGACGTGCTCAATTGCATTGCATATGCTTACAAATACAATTTTACATCATTTGATGTTGTTTCAGGTGAGAATTAACTTGGTTTCAAGATTTTGATTAATTGTAATGTTTTCTTGTAAATACACATGTAAGGTCTTCCCCTTTGAAAGAGAATGCCCTAAAGTATATTGTGGGAGCATATCAGGCTGAGAGAAGCTTGTTTTTGGATGGTTTTGCAATATCTTCATTCTGTAAACGTAGATGTGCTAAACTGCATTACATATGCTTACAAATGCAATTTGAACACATTTGAGGTTGTTTCAGGTAAAACCTGACTTGTTTTGAATGGCTTTGCAATATCTTCATTCTGTAAAGTTAGATGAGCTCAATTGCATTGCATATACATACAAATACTTTTTTTTACATCATTTGATGTTGTTTCAGGTGAGAATTAACTTGGTTTCAAGATTTTGATTAATTGTAATGTTTTCTTGTAAACACACATGTAAGGTCTTCACCTATGAAAGAGAATGCCCTGAAGTATAGTGTGGGAGCATATCAGGCTGAGAGAAGCTTGTTTTTGGATGGTTTTGCAATATCTTCATTCTGTAAACGTAGATGTGCTAAACTGCATTACATATGCTTACAAATACAATTTTACAACATTTGATGTTGTTTCAGGTGAGAATTAACTTGGTTTCAAGATTTTGATTAATTGTAATGTTTTCTTGTGAATACACATGTAAGGTCTTCACCTATGATAGAGAATGCCCTGAAGTATTGATTGATTTGTATGGTTTTGCAATATCTTCATTCTGTAAAGTTAGATGTGCTCAATTGCATTGCATATGTTTACAAATACAATTTGAACACATTTGAGATTGTTTCAGGTAAGACCTGACTTGTTTTGTATGGTTTTGCAATATCTTCATTCTGTAAAGTTAGACGAGCTCAATTACATTGCACATGCATACAAATACTTTTCTTACATCATTTGATGTTGTTTCAGGTGAGAATTAACTTGGTTTCAAGATTTTGATTAATTGTAATGTTTTCTTGTAAATACACATGAAAGGTCTTCACCTATGAAAGAGAATACCCTAAAGTATAGTGTGGGAGCATATCAGGCTGAGAGAAGCATGTTTTTGGATGGTTTTGCAATATCTTCATTCTGTAAACGTAGATGTGCTAAACTGCATTACATATGCTTTCAAATACAATTTGAACACATTTGAGGTTGTTTCAGGTAAGACCTGACTTGTTTTGTATGGTTTTGCAATATCTTCATTCTGTAAAGTTAGACGAGCTCAATTGCATTGCATATGCATACACATACTTTTTTTACATCATTTGATGTTGTTTCAGCTGAGAATTAACTTGGTTTCAAGATTTTGATTAATTGTAATGTTTTCTTGTAAATACACATGTAAGGTCTTCACCTATGAAAGAGAATGCCCTAAAGTATAGTGTGGGAGCATAACAGGCTGAGAGAAGCTTGTTTTTGTATGGTTTTGCAATATCTTCATTCTGAAAAGTTAGATGTGCTCAATTGCATTGCATATGCTTACAAATACAATTTGAACACATTTGAGGTTGTCTCAGATAAGACCTGACTTGATTTGTATGGTTTTGCAATATCTTCATTCTGTAAAGTTAGATGTGCTCAATTGCATTGCATATGTTTACAATTACAATTTGAACACATTTGAGATTGTTTCAGGTAAGACCTGACTTGTTTTGTATGGTTTTGCAATATCTTCATTCTGTAAAGTTAGATGTGCTCAATTGCATTGCATATGCTTACAAATACAATTTTACAACATTTGATGTTGTTTCAGGTGAGAATTAACTTGGTTTCAAGATTTTGATTAATTGTAATGTTTTCTTGTAAATACACATGTAAGGTCTTCACCTATGAAAGAGAATGCCCTAAAGTATAGTGTGGGAGCATATCAGGCTGAGAGAAGCTTGTTTTTGGATGGTTTTGCATTATCTTCATTCTGTAAACGTAGATGTGCTAAACTGCATTACATATGCTTACAAATACAATTTGAACACATTTGAGGTCGTTTCAGGTAAGACCTGACTTGTTTTGTATGGCATTGCAATATCTTCATTCTGTAAAGTTAGATGAGCTCAATTGCATTGCATATGCTTACAAATACAATTTTACAACATTTGATGTTGTTTCAGGTGAGAATTAACTTGGTTTCAAGATTTTGATTAATTATAATGTTTTCTTGTAAATACACATGTAAGGTCTTCACCTATGAAAGAGAATGCCCTAAAGTATAGTGTGGGAGCATATCAGGCTGAGAGAAGCTTTTTTTTGGATGGTTTTGCAATATCATCATTCTGTAACCGTAGATGTGCTAAACTGCATTACATATGCTTACAAATACAATTTTACAAGATTTCATGTTGTTTCAGATTAGAACTGACTTGGTTTCAAGAGTTTGATGAATTGTAATGTAAACTTGCAAATACACATGTAAACTCTTTACCTATGATAGAGAATGCCTTTATGTACAGTGTGGAAGCATATCAAGCTGAGAGAAGCTTGATTTGGATGGTTTTGCAATATCTTCATTCTGTAAACGTAGATGTGTTAAACTGCATTACATATGCATACAAATACAATTTGAACACATTTGAGGTTGTTTCAGGAAAGACCTGACTTGTTTTGTATGGTTTTGCAATATCTTCATTCTGTAAAGTTAGATGTGCTCAATTGCATTGCATATGTTTACAAATACAATTTTACAACATTTGATGTTGTTTCAGGTGAGAATTAACTTGGTTTCAAGATTTTGATTAATTATAATGTTTTCTTGTAAATACACATGTAAGGTCTTCACCTATGAAAGAGAATGCCCTAAAGTATAGTGTGGGAGCATATCAGGCTGAGAGAAGCTTTTTTTTGGATGGTTTTGCAATATCATCATTCTGTAACCGTAGATGTGCTAAACTGCATTACATATGCTTACAAATACAATTTTACAAGATTTCATGTTGTTTCAGATTAGAACTGACTTGGTTTCAAGAGTTTGATGAATTGTAATGTAAACTTGCAAATACACATGTAAACTCTTCACCTATGATAGAGAATGCCCTTATGAACAATGTGGAAGCATATCAAGCAGAGAGAAGCTTGATTTGGATGGTTTTGCATTATCTTCATTCTGTAAAGTTAGATGTGCTCAACTGCATTACATATGCTTACAAATGCAATTTTACAACATTTCATGTAGTTTCGTATCAGAACTGACTTGGTTTCAAGAGTTTGATTAATTGTAATGTAAACTTGCAAATACACATGTAAACTCTTCACCTATGATAGAGAATGCCCTTTAGTACAGTGTGGAAGCATATCAAACTGAGAGAAGCTTGATTTGGATGGTTTTGCAATATCTTAATTCTGTAAAGTTGGATGTTGCTCAACTGCATTACATATGCTCACAAATGCAATTTTACAACATTTCATGTTGTTTCAGGTCAGAACTGACTAGGTTTCAAGAGTTTGATGAATTGTAATGTAAACTTGCAAATACACATGTAAACTCTTCACCTATGATAGAGAATGCCCTTAAGTACAGTGTGGAAGCATATCAAACTGAGAGAAGCTTGATTTGGATGGTTTTGCAATATTTTAATTCTGTAAAGTTGGATGGTGCTCAACTACATTACATATCCTCACAAATGCAATTTTACAACATTTCATGTTGATTCACGTCAGAACTGACTTGGTTTTAAGAGTTTGATGAATTGTAATGTAAACTTGCAAATACACATGTATACTCTTCACCTATGATAGCGAATGCCCTTATGTACAGTGTGGAAGCATATCAAGCAGAGAGAAGCTTGATTTGGATGGTTTTGCAATATCTTAATTATGTAAAGTTGGATGTTGCTCAACTGCATTACATATGCTCACAAATGCAATTTTACAACATTTCATGTTGTTTCAGGTCAGTACTGACTTGGTTTCAATAGTTTGATGAATTGTAATGTAAACTTGCAAATACACATGTAAACTCTTCACCTATGATAGAGAATGCACTTAAGTACAGTGTGGAAGCATATCAAGCAGAGAGAAGCTTGATTTGGATGGTTTTGCATTATCTTCATTCTGTAAAGTTAGATGTGCTCAACTGCATTACATATGCTTTCAAATGCAATTTTACAACATTTCATTTAGTTTCGTATCAGAACTGACTTGGTTTCAAGAGTTTGATGAATTGTAATGTAAACTTGCAAATACACATGTAAACTCTTCACCTATGATAGAGAATGCCCTTAAGTACATTGTGGAAGCATATCAAACTGAGAGAAGCTTGATTTGGATGGTTTTGCAATATTTTATTTCTGTAAAGTTGGATGTTGCTCAACTGCATTACATATGCTTACAAATGCCATTTTACAACATTTCATGTTGTTTTAGGTCAGAACTGACTTGGTTTCAAGAGTTTGATGAATTGTAATGTAAACTTGCAAATACACATGTAAACTCTTCACCTATGATAGAGAATGCCCTTATGAACAATGTGGAAGCATATGAAGCAGAGAGAAGCTTGATTTGGATGGTTTTGCAATATCTTCATTCTGTAAAGTTGGATGTTGCTCAACTGCATTACATATGCTCACAAATGCAATTTTACAACATTTCATGTTGTTTCAGGTCAGAACTGACTTGGTTTCAATAGTTTGATGAATTGTAATGTAAACTTGCAAATACACATGTAAACTCTTCACCTATGATAGAGAATGCCCTTAAGTACAGTGTGGAAGCATATCAAACTGAGAGAAGCTTGATTTGGATGGTTTTGCAATATCTTAATTCTGTAAAGTTGGATGGTGCTCAACTGCATTACATATCCTCACAAATGCAATTTTACAACATTTCATGTTGATTCACGTCAGAACTGACTTGGTTTTAAGAGTTTGATGAATTGTAATGTAAACTTGCAAATACACATGTATACTCTTCACCTATGATAGCGAATGCCCTTATGTACAGTGTGGAAGCATATCAAGCAGAGAGAAGCTTGATTTGGATGGTTTTGCAATATCTTCATTCTGTAAAGTTAGATGTGCTCAACAGCATTACATATGCTTACAAATGCAATTTTACAAGATTTGATGTTGTTTCAGGTCAGAACTGACTTGGTTTCAAGAGTTTGATGAATTGTAATGTAAACTTGCAAATACACATGTATACTCTTCACCTATGATAGAGAATGCCCTTATGTACAGTGTGGAAGCATATCAAGCTGAGAGAAGCTTGATTTGGATGGTTTTGCAATATCTTAATTATGTAAAGTTGGATGTTGCTCAACTGCATTACATATGCTCACAAATGCAATTTTACAACATTTCATGTTGTTTCAGGTCAGTACTGACTTGGTTTCAATAGTTTGATGAATTGTAATGTAAACTTGCAAATACACATGTAAACTCTTCACCTATGATAGAGAATGCACTTAAGTACAGTGTGGAAGCATATCAAACTGAGAGAAGCTTGATTTGGATGGTTTTGCAATATCTTAATTCTGTAAAGTTGGATGTTGCTCAACTGCATTACATATGCTCACAAATGCAATTTTACAACATTTCATGTTGTATCAGGTCAGAACTGACTTGGTTTCAAGAGTTTGATGAATTGTAATGTAAACTTGCAAATACACATGTAAACTCTTCACCTATGATAGAGAATGCCCTTATGTACAGTGTGGAAGCATATCAAGCAGAGAGAAGCTTGATTTGGATGGTTTTGCATTATCTTCATTCTGTAAAGTTAGATGTGCTCAACTGCATTACATATGCTTTCAAATGCAATTTTACAACATTTCATTTAGTTTCGTATCAGAACTGACTTGGTTTCAAGAGTTTGTTGAATTGTAATGTAAACTTGCAAATACACATGTAAACTCTTCACCTATGATAGAGAATGCCCTTATGAACAATGTGGAAGCATATCAAGCAGAGAGAAGCTTGATTTGGATGGTTTTGCAATATCTTCATTCTGCAAAGATAGATGTGCTCAAGTGAATTACATATGCTTACAAATGCCATTTTACAACATTTCATGTTGTTTCAGGTCAGAACTGACTTGGTTTCAAGAGTTTGATGAATTGTAATGTAAACTTGCAAATACACATGTAAACTCTTCACCTATGATAGAGAATGCCCTTATGTACAGTGTGGAAGCATATCAAGCTGAGAGAAGCTTGATTTGGATGGTTTTGCAATATCTTAATTATGTAAAGTTGGATGTTGCTCAACTGCATTACATATCCTCACAAATGCAATTTTACAACATTTCATGTTGTTTCAGGTCAGAACTGACTTGGTTTCAATAGTTTGATGAATTGTAATGTAAACTTGCAAATACACATGTATACTCTTCACCTATGATAGCGAATGCCCTTATGTACAGTGTGGAAGCATATCAAGCTGAGAGAAGCTTGATTTGGATGGTTTTGCAATATATGTTAATTATGTAAAGTTGGATGTTGCTCAACTGCATTACATATGCTCACAAATGCAATTTTACAACATTTCATGTTGTTTCAGGTCAGTACTGACTTGGTTTCAATAGTTTGATGAATTGTAATGTAAACTTGCAAATACACATGTAAACTCTTCACCTATGATAGAGAATGCCCTTAAGTACAGTTTGGAAGCATATCAAACTGAGAGAAGCTTGATTTGGATGGTTTTGCAATATTTTAATTCTGTAAAGTTGGATGGTGCTCAACTGCATTACATATCCTCACAAATGCAATTTTACAACATTTCATGTTGATTCAGGTCAGAACTGACTTGGTTTTAAGAGTTTGATGAATTGAAATGTAAACTTGCAAATACACATGTATACTCTTCACCTATGATAGAGAATGCCCTTATGTACAGTGTGGAAGCAAATCAAGCAGAGAGAAGCTTGATTTTGATGATTTTGCAATATCTTAATTCTGTAAAGTTGGATGTTGCTCAACTGCATTACATATGCTCACAAATGCAATTTTACAACATTTCATGTTGTTTCAGGTCAGAACTGACTTGGTTTCAAGAGTTTGATGAATTGTAATGTAAACTTGCAAATACACATGTAAACTCTTCACTTATGATAGAGAATGCCCTTATGTACAGTGTGGAAGCATATCAAGCAGAGAGAAGCTTGATTTGGATGGTTTTGCAATATCTTCATTCTGTAAAGTTAGATGTGCTCAACTGCATTACATATGCTTTCAAATGCAATTTTACAACATTTCATTTAGTTTCGTATCAGAACTGACTTGGTTTCAAGAGTTTGTTGAATTGTAATGTAAACTTGCAAATACACATGTAAACTCTTCACCTATGATAGAGAATGCCCTTAAGTACATTGTGGAAGCATATCAAACTGAGAGAAGCTTGATTTGGATGGTTTTGCAATATTTTATTTCTGTAAAGTTGGATGTTGCTCAACTGCATTACATATGCTCACAAATGCCATTTTACAACATTTCATGTTGTTTTAGGTCAGAACTGACTAGGTTTCAAGAGTTTGATGAATTGTAATGTAAACTTGCAAATACACATGTAAACTCTTCACCTATGATAGAGAATGCCCTTATGAACAATGTGGAAGCATATCAAGCAGAGAGAAGCTTGATTTGGATGGTTTTGCATTATCTTCATTCTGTAAAGTTAGATGTGCTCAACTGCATTACATATGCTTACAAATGCAATTTTACAACATTTCATGTAGTTTCGTATCAGAACTGACTTGGTTTCAAGAGTTTGATTAATTGTAATGTAAACTTGCAAATACACATGTAAACTCTTCACCTATGATAGAGAATGCCCTTTAGTACAGTGTGGAAGCATATCAAACTGAGAGAAGCTTGATTTGGATGGTTTTGCAATATCTTCATTCTGTAAAGTTAGATGTGCTCAACAGCATTACATATGCTTACAAATGCAATTTTACAAGATTTCATGTTGTTTCAGGTCAGAACTGACTTGGTTTCAAGAGTTTAATGAATTGTAATGTAAACTTGCAAATACACATGTATACTCTTCACCTATGATAGAGAATGCCCTTATGTACAGTGTGGAAGCATATCAAGCTGAGAGAAGCTTGATTTGGATGGTCTTGCAATATCTTAATTCTGTAAAGTTGGATGTTGCTCAACTGCATTACATATGCTCACAAATGCAATTTTACAACATTTCATGTTGATTCAGGTCAGAACTGACTTGGTTTTAAGAGTTTGATGAATTGTAATGTAAACTTGCAAATACACATGTATACTCTTCACCTATGATAGAGAATGCCCTTATGTACAGTGTGGAAGCAAATCAAGCAGAGAGAAGCTTGATTTGGATGGTTTTGCATTATCTTCATTCTGTAAAGTTAGATGTGCTCAACTGCATTACATATGCTTTCAAATGCAATTTTACAACATTTCATTTAGTTTCGTATCAGAACTGACTTGGTTTCAAGAGTTTGATGAATTGTAATGTAAACTTGCAAATACACATGTAAACTCTTCACCTATGATAGAGAATGCCCTTAAGTACATTGTGGAAGCATATCAAACTGAGAGAAGCTTGATTTGGATGGTTTTGCAATATCTTCATTCTGTAAAGTTGGATGTTGCTCAACTGCATTACATATGCTCACAAATGCCATTTTACAACATTTCATGTTGTTTCAGGTCAGAACTGACTTGGTTTCAAGAGTTTGATGAATTGTAATGTAAAATTGCAAATACAGATGTAAACTCTTCACCTATGATAGAGAATGCCCTTTAGTACAGTGTGGAAGCATATCAAACTGAGAGAAGCTTGATTTGGATGGTTTTGCAATATTTTAATTCTGTAAAGTTGGATGGTGCTCAACTGCATTACATATCCTCACAAATGCAATTTTACAACATTTCATGTTGATTCAGGTCAGAACTGACTTGGTTTTAAGAGTTTGATGAATTGTAATGTAAACTTGCAAATACACATGTATACTCTTCACCTATGATAGAGAATGCCCTTATGTACAGTGTGGAAGCATATCAAGCTGAGAGAAGCTTGATTTGGATGGTTTTGCAATATCTTAATTCTGTAAAGTTGGATGTTGCTCAACTGCATTACATATCCTCACAAATGCAATTTTACAACATTTCATGTTGATTCAGGTCAGAACTGACTTGGTTTTAAGAGTTTGATGAATTGTAATGTAAGCTTGCAAATACACATGTATACTCTTCACCTATGATAGAGAATGCCCTTATGTACAGTGTGGAAGCAAATCAAGCAGAGAGAAGCTTGATTTTGATGATTTTGCAATATCTTAATTCTGTAAAGTTGGATGTTGCTCAACTGCATTACATATGCTCACAAATGCAATTTTACAACATTTCATGTTGTTTCAGGTCAGAACTGACTTGGTTTCAAGAGTTTGATGAATTGTAATGTAAACTTGCAAATACACATGTATACTCTTCACCTATGATAGAGAATGCCCTTATGTACAGTGTGGAAGCAAATCAAGCAGAGAGAAGCTTGATTTTGATGATTTTGCAATATCTTAATTCTGTAAAGTTGGATGTTGCTCAACTGCATTACATATGCTCACAAATGCAATTTTACAACATTTCATGTTGTTTCAGGTCAGAACTGACTTGGTTTCAAGAGTTTGATTAATTGTAATGTAAACTTGCAAATACACATGTAAACTCTTCACCTATGATAGAGAATGCCCTTTAGTACAGTGTGGAAGCATATCAAACTGAGAGAAGCTTGATTTGGATGGTTTTGCAATATCTTAATTCTGTAAAGTTGGATGTTGCTCAACTGCATTACATATGCTCACAAATGCAATTTTACAACATTTCATGTTGTTTCAGGTCAGAACTGACTAGGTTTCAAGAGTTTGATGAATTGTAATGTAAACTTGCAAATACACATGTAAACTCTTCACCTATGATAGAGAATGCCCTTAAGTACAGTGTGGAAGCATATCAAACTGAGAGAAGCTTGATTTGGATGGTTTTGCAATATTTTAATTCTGTAAAGTTGGATGGTGCTCAACTGCATTACATATCCTCACAAATGCAATTTTACAACATTTCATGTTGATTCACGTCAGAACTGACTTGGTTTTAAGAGTTTGATGAATTGTAATGTAAACTTGCAAATACACATGTATACTCTTCACCTATGATAGCGAATGCCCTTATGTACAGTGTGGAAGCATATCAAGCAGAGAGAAGCTTGATTTGGATGGTTTTGCAATATCTTCATTCTGTAAAGTTAGATGTGCTCAACAGCATTACATATGCTTACAAATGCAATTTTACAACATTTCATGTTGTTTCAGGTCAGAACTGACTTGGTTTCAAGAGTTTGATGAATTGTAATGTAAACTTGCAAATACACATGTATACTCTTCACCTATGATAGAGAATGCCCTTATGTACAGTGTGAAAGCATATCAAGCTGAGAGAAGCTTGATTTGGATGGTTTTGCAATATCTTAATTATGTAAAGTTGGATGTTGCTCAACTGCATTACATATGCTCACAAATGCAATTTTACAACATTTCATGTTGTTTCAGGTCAGTACTGACTTGGTTTCAATAGTTTGATGAATTGTAATGTAAACTTGCAAATACACATGTAAACTCTTCACCTATGATAGAGAATGCCCTTAAGTACAGTGTGGAAGCATATCAAGCAGAGAGAAGCTTGATTTGGATGGTTTTGCAATATCTTTATTCTGTAAAGTTAGATGTGCTCAACTGCATTACATATGCTTTCAAATGCAATTTTACAACATTTCATTTAGTTTCGTATCAGAACTGACTTGGTTTCAAGAGTTCGATGAATTGTAATGTAAACTTGCAAATACACATGTAAACTCTTCACCTATGATAGAGAATGCCCTTAAGTACATTGTGGAAGCATATCAAACTGAGAGAAGCTTGATTTGGATGGTTTTGCAATATTTTATTTCTGTAAAGTTGGATGTTGCTCAACTGCATTACATATGCTTACAAATGCCATTTTACAACATTTCATGTTGTTTTAGGTCAGAACTGACTTGGTTTCAAGAGTTTGATGAATTGTAATGTAAACTTGCAAATACACATGTAAACTCTTCACCTATGATAGAGAATGCCCTTATGAACAATGTGGAAGCATATCAAGCAGAGAGAAGCTTGATTTGGATGGTTTTGCAATATCTTAATTATGTAAAGTTGGATGTTGCTCAACTGCATTACATATGCTCACAAATGCCATTTTACAACATTTCATGTTGTTTCAGGTCAGAACTGACTTGGTTTCAAGAGTTTGATGAATTGTAATGTAAAATTGCAAATACAGATGTAAACTCTTCACCTATGATAGAGAATGCCCTTTAGTACAGTGTGGAAGCATATCAAACTGAGAGAAGCTTGATTTGGATGGTTTTGCAATATTTTAATTCTGTAAAGTTGGATGGTGCTCAACTGCATTACATATCCTCACAAATGCAATTTTACAACATTTCATGTTGATTCAGGTCAGAACTGACTTGGTTTTAAGAGTTTGATGAATTGTAATGTAAACTTGCAAATACACATGTATACTCTTCACCTATGATAGAGAATGCCCTTATGTACAGTGTGGAAGCATATCAAGCTGAGAGAAGCTTGATTTGGATGGTTTTGCAATATCTTAATTATGTAAAGTTGGATGTTGCTCAACTGCATTACATATGCTCACAAATGCAATTTTACAACATTTCATGTTGTTTCAGGTCAGAACTGACTTGGTTTCAATAGTTTGATGAATTGTAATGTAAACTTGCAAATACACATGTATACTCTTCACCTATGATAGAGAATGTCCTTATGTACAGTGTGGAAGCAAATCAAACTGAGAGAAGCATGATTTTGATGATTTTGCAATATCTTAATTCTGTAAAGTTGGATGTTGCTCAACTGCATTACATATGCTCACAAATGCAATTTTACAACATTTCATGTTGTTTCAGGTCAGAACTGACTTGGTTTCAAGAGTTTGATGAATTGTAATGTAAACTTGCAAATACACATGTAAACTCTTCACTTATGATAGAGAATGCCCTTATGTACAGTGTGGAAGCATATCAAGCAGAGAGAAGCTTGATATGGATGGTTTTGCATTATCTTCATTCTGTAAAGTTAGATGTGCTCAACTGCATTACATATGCTTTCAAATGCAATTTTACAACATTTCATTTAGTTTCGTATCAGAACTGACTTGGTTTCAAGAGTTTGATTAATTGTAATGTAAACTTGCAAATACACATGTAAACTCTTCACCTATGATAGAGAATGACCTTAAGTACATTGTGGAAGCATATCAAACTGAGAGAAGCTTGATTTGGATGGTTTTGCAATATCTTCATTCTGTAAAGTTGGATGTTGCTCAACTGCATTACATATGCTCAGAAATGCAATTTTACAACATTTCATGTTGTTTCAGGTCAGAACTGACTTGGTTTCAAGAGTTTGATGAATTGTAATGTAAACTTGCAAATACACATGTAAACTCTTCACCTATGATAGAGAATGCCCTTATGAACAATGTGGAAGCATATCAAGCAGAGAGAAGCTTGATTTGGATGGTTTTGCAATATCTTAATTATGTAAAGTTGGATGTTGCTCAACTGCATTACATATGCTCACAAATGCCATTTTACAACATTTCATGTTGTTTCAGGTCAGAACTGACTTGGTTTCAAGAGTTTGATGAATTGTAATGTAAAATTGCAAATACAGATGTAAACTCTTCACCTATGATAGAGAATGCCCTTTAGTACAGTGTGGAAGCATATCAAACTGAGAGAAGCTTGATTTGGATGGTTTTGCAATATTTTAATTCTGTAAAGTTGGATGGTGCTCAACTGCATTACATATCCTCACAAATGCAATTTTACAACATTTCATGTTGATTCAGGTCAGAACTGACTTGGTTTTAAGAGTTTGATGAATTGTAATGTAAACTTGCAAATACACATGTATACTCTTCACCTATGATAGAGAATGCCCTTATGTACAGTGTGGAAGCATATCAAGCTGAGAGAAGCTTGATTTGGATGGTTTTGCAATATCTTAATTATGTAAAGTTGGATGTTGCTCAACTGCATTACATATCCTCACAAATGCAATTTTACAACATTTCATGTTGTTTCAGGTCAGAACTGACTTGGTTTCAATAGTTTGATGAATTGTAATGTAAACTTGCAAATACACATGTATACTCTTCACATATGATAGAGAATGTCCTTATGTACAGTGTGGAAGCAAATCAAACTGAGAGAAGCATGATTTTGATGATTTTGCAATATCTTAATTCTGTAAAGTTGGATGTTGCTCAACTGCATTACATATGCTCACAAATGCAATTTTACAACATTTCATGTTGTTTCAGGTCAGAACTGACTTGGTTTCAAGAGTTTGATGAATTGTAATGTAAACTTGCAAATACACATGTAAACTCTTCACTTATGATAGAGAATGCCCTTATGTACAGTGTGGAAGCATATCAAGCAGAGAGAAGCTTGATATGGATGGTTTTGCATTATCTTCATTCTGTAAAGTTAGATGTGCTCAACTGCATTACATATGCTTTCAAATGCAATTTTACAACATTTCATTTAGTTTCGTATCAGAACTGACTTGGTTTCAAGAGTTTGATTAATTGTAATGTAAACTTGCAAATACACATGTAAACTCTTCACCTATGATAGAGAATGACCTTAAGTACATTGTGGAAGCATATCAAACTGAGAGAAGCTTGATTTGGATGGTTTTGCAATATCTTCATTCTGTAAAGTTGGATGTTGCTCAACTGCATTACATATGCTCAGAAATGCAATTTTACAACATTTCATGTTGTTTCAGGTCAGAACTGACTTGGTTTCAAGAGTTTGATGAATTGTAATGTAAACTTGCAAATACACATGTAAACTCTTCACCTATGATAGAGAATGCCCTTATGAACAATGTGGAAGCATATCAAGCAGAGAGAAGCTTGATTTGGATGGTTTTGCAATATCTTAATTATGTAAAGTTGGATGTTGCTCAACTGCATTACATATGCTCACAAATGCCATTTTACAACATTTCATGTTGTTTCAGGTCAGAACTGACTTGGTTTCAAGAGTTTGATGAATTGTAATGTAAAATTGCAAATACAGATGTAAACTCTTCACCTATGATAGAGAATGCCCTTTAGTACAGTGTGGAAGCATATCAAACTGAGAGAAGCTTGATTTGGATGGTTTTGCAATATTTTAATTCTGTAAAGTTGGATGGTGCTCAACTGCATTACATATCCTCACAAATGCAATTTTACAACATTTCATGTTGATTCAGGTCAGAACTGACTTGGTTTTAAGAGTTTGATGAATTGTAATGTAAACTTGCAAATACACATGTATACTCTTCACCTATGATAGAGAATGCCCTTATGTACAGTGTGGAAGCATATCAAGCTGAGAGAAGCTTGATTTGGATGGTTTTGCAATATCTTAATTATGTAAAGTTGGATGTTGCTCAACTGCATTACATATCCTCACAAATGCAATTTTACAACATTTCATGTTGTTTCAGGTCAGAACTGACTTGGTTTCAATAGTTTGATGAATTGTAATGTAAACTTGCAAATACACATGTATACTCTTCACCTATGATAGAGAATGTCCTTATGTACAGTGTGGAAGCAAATCAAACTGAGAGAAGCATGATTTTGATGATTTTGCAATATCTTAATTCTGTAAAGTTGGATGTTGCTCAACTGCATTACATATGCTCACAAATGCAATTTTACAACATTTCATGTTGTTTCAGGTCAGAACTGACTTGGTTTCAAGAGTTTGATGAATTGTAATGTAAACTTGCAAATACACATGTAAACTCTTCACTTATGATAGAGAATGCCCTTATGTACAGTGTGGAAGCATATCAAGCAGAGAGAAGCTTGATATGGATGGTTTTGCATTATCTTCATTCTGTAAAGTTAGATGTGCTCAACTGCATTACATATGCTTTCAAATGCAATTTTACAACATTTCATTTAGTTTCGTATCAGAACTGACTTGGTTTCAAGAGTTTGATTAATTGTAATGTAAACTTGCAAATACACATGTAAACTCTTCACCTATGATAGAGAATGACCTTAAGTACATTGTGGAAGCATATCAAACTGAGAGAAGCTTGATTTGGATGGTTTTGCAATATCTTCATTCTGTAAAGTTGGATGTTGCTCAACTGCATTACATATGCTCAGAAATGCAATTTTACAACATTTCATGTTGTTTCAGGTCAGAACTGACTTGGTTTCAAGAGTTTGATGAATTGTAATGTAAACTTGCAAATACACATGTAAACTCTTCACCTATGATAGAGAATGCCCTTAAGTACAGTGTGGAAGCATATCAAACTGAGAGAAGCTTGATTTGGATGGTTTTGCAATATCTTAATTATGTAAAGTTGGATGTTGCTCAACTGCATTACATATGCTCACAAATGCCATTTTACAACATTTCATGTTGTTTCAGGTCAGAACTGACTTGGTTTCAAGAGTTTGATGAATTGTAATGTAAAATTGCAAATACAGATGTAAACTCTTCACCTATGATAGAGAATGCCCTTAAGTACAGTGTGGAAGCATATCAAACTGAGAGAAGCTTGATTTGGATGGTTTTGCAATATTTTAATTCTGTAAAGTTGGATGGTGCTCAACTGCATTACATATCCTCACAAATGCAATTTTACAACATTTCATGTTGATTCAGGTCAGAACTGACTTGGTTTTAAGAGTTTGATGAATTGTAATGTAAACTTGCAAATACACATGTAAACTCTTCACCTATGATAGAGAATGCCCTTATGTACAGTGTGGAAGCATATCAAGCTGAGAGAAGCTTGATTTGGATGGTTTTGCAATATCTTAATTATGTAAAGTTGGATGTTGCTCAACTGCATTACATATGCTTACAAATGCCATTTTACAACATTTCATGTTGTTTTAGGTCAGAACTGACTTGGTTTCAAGAGTTTGATGAATTGTAATGTAAACTTGCAAATACACATGTATACTCTTCACCTATGATAGAGAATGCCCTTATGTACAGTGTGGAAGCATATCAAGCTGAGAGAAGCTTGATTTGGATGGTTTTGCAATATCTTAATTATGTAAAGTTGGATGTTGCACAACTGCATTACATATCCTCACAAATGCAATTTTACAACATTTCATGTTGTTTCAGGTCAGAACTGACTTGGTTTCAAGAGTTTGATGAATTGTAATGTAAACTTGCAAATACACATGTAAACTCTTCACTTATGATAGAGAATGCCCTTATGTACAGTGTGGAAGCATATGAAGCAGAGAGAAGCTTGATATGGATGGTTTTGCATTATCTTCATTCTGTAAAGTTAGATGTGCTCAACTGCATTACATATGCTTTCAAATGCAATTTTACAACATTTCATTTAGTTTCGTATCAGAACTGACTTGGTTTCAAGAGTTTGATGAATTGTAATGTAAACTTGCAAATACACATGTAAACTCTTCACCTATGATAGAGAATGCCCTTAAGTACATTGTGGAAGCATATCAAACTGAGAGAAGCTTGATTTGGATGGTTTTGCAATATTTTATTTCTGAAAAGTTGGATGTTGCTCAACTGCATTACATATGCTTACAAATGCCATTTTACAACATTTCATGTTGTTTTAGGTCAGAACTGACTTGGTTTCAAGAGTTTGATGAATTGTAATGTAAACTTGCAAATATACATGTAAACTCTTCACCTATGATAGAGAATGCCCTTATGAACAATGTGGAAGCATATCAAGCAGAGAGAAGCTTGATTTGGATGGTTTTGCATTATCTTCATTCTGTAAAGTTAGATGTGCTCAACTGCATTACATATGCTTACAAATGCAATTTTACAACATTTCATGTAGTTTCGTATCAGAACTGACTTGGTTTCAAGAGTTTGATTAATTGTAATGTAAACTTGCAAATACACATGTAAACTCTTCACCTATGATAGAGAATGCCCTTTAGTACAGTGTGGAAGCATATCAAACTGAGAGAAGCTTGATTTGAATGGTTTTGCAATATCTTAATTCTGTAAAGTTGGATGTTGCTCAACTGCATTACATATGCTCACAAATGCAATTTTACAACATTTCATGTTGATTCACGTCAGAACTGACTTGGTTTTAAGAGTTTGATGAATTGTAATGTAAACTTGCAAATACACATGTATACTCTTCACCTATGATAGCGAATGCCCTTATGTACAGTGTGGAAGCATATCAAGCAGAGAGAAGCTTGATTTGGATGGTTTTGCAATATCTTCATTCTGTAAAGTTAGATGTGCTCAACAGCATTACATATGCTTACAAATGCAATTTTACAACATTTCATGTTGTTTCAGGTCAGAACTGACTTGGTTTCAAGAGTTTGATGAATTGTAATGTAAACTTGCAAATACACATGTATACTCTTCACCTATGATAGAGAATGCCCTTATGTACAGTGTGGAAGCATATCAAGCTGAGAGAAGCTTGATTTGGATGGTTTTGCAATATCTTAATTATGTAAAGTTGGATGTTGCTCAACTGCATTACATATGCTCACAAATGCAATTTTACAACATTTCATGTTGTTTCAGGTCAGTACTGACTTGGTTTCAATAGTTTGATGAATTGTAATGTAAACTTGCAAATACACATGTAAACTCTTCACCTATGATAGAGAATGCACTTAAGTACAGTGTGGAAGCATATCAAACTGAGAGAAGCTTGATTTGGATGGTTTTGCAATATCTTAATTCTGTAAAGTTGGATGTTGCTCAACTGCATTACATATGCTCACAAATGCAATTTTACAACATTTCATGTTGTATCAGGTCAGAACTGACTTGGTTTCAAGAGTTTGATGAATTGTAATGTAAACTTGCAAATACACATGTAAACTCTTCACCTATGATAGAGAATGCCCTTAAGTACAGTGTGGAAGCATATCAAGCAGAGAGAAGCTTGATTTGGATGGTTTTGCATTATCTTCATTCTGTAAAGTTAGATGTGCTCAACTGCATTACATATGCTTTCAAATGCAATTTTACAACATTTCATGTTGTTTCAGGTCAGAACTGACTTGGTTTCAATAGTTTGATGAATTGTAATGTAAACTTGCAAATACACATGTAAACTCTTCACCTATGATAGAGAATGCCCTTAAGTACAGTGTGGAAGCATATCAAGCAGAGAGAAGCTTGATTTGGATGGTTTTGCAATATTTTAATTCTGTAAAGTTGGATGGTGCTCAACTGCATTACATATCCTCACAAATGCAATTTTACAACATTTCATGTTGATTCAGGTCATAACTGACTTGGTTTTAAGAGTTTGATGAATTGTAATGTAAACTTGCAAATACACATGTATACTCTTCACCTATGATAGAGAATGCCCTTATGTACAGTGTGGAAGCATATCAAGCTGAGAGAAGCTTGATTTGGATGGTTTTGCAATATCTTAATTATGTAAAGTTGGATGTTGCTCAACTGCATTACATATCCTCAAAAATGCAATTTTACAACATTTCATGTTGTTTTAGGTCAGAACTGACTTGGTTTCAAGAGTTTGATGAATTGTAATGTAAACTTGCAAATATACATGTAAACTCTTCACCTATGATAGAGAATGCCCTTATGAACAATGTGGAAGCATATCAAGCAGAGAGAAGCTTGATTTGGATGGTTTTGCATTATCTTCATTCTGTAAAGTTAGATGTGCTCAACTGCATTACATATGCTTACAAATGCAATTTTACAACATTTCATGTAGTTTCGTATCAGAACTGACTTGGTTTCAAGAGTTTGATTAATTGTAATGTAAACTTGCAAATACACATGTAAACTCTTCACCTATGATAGAGAATGCCCTTTAGTACAGTGTGGAAGCATATCAAACTGAGAGAAGCTTGATTTGAATGGTTTTGCAATATCTTAATTCTGTAAAGTTGGATGTTGCTCAACTGCATTACATATGCTCACAAATGCAATTTTACAACATTTCATGTTGTTTCAGGTCAGAACTGACTAGGTTTCAAGAGTTTGATGAATTGTAATGTAAACTTGCAAATACACATGTAAACTCTTCACCTATGATAGAGAATGCCCTTAAGTACAGTGTGGAAGCATATCAAACTGAGAGAAGCTTGATTTGGATGGTTTTGCAATATTTTAATTCTGTAAAGTTGGATGGTGCTCAACTGCATTACATATCCTCACAAATGCAATTTTACAACATTTCATGTTGATTCACGTCAGAACTGACTTGGTTTTAAGAGTTTGATGAATTGTAATGTAAACTTGCAAATACACATGTATACTCTTCACCTATGATAGCGAATGCCCTTATGTACAGTGTGGAAGCATATCAAGCAGAGAGAAGCTTGATTTGGATGGTTTTGCAATATCTTCATTCTGTAAAGTTAGATGTGCTCAACAGCATTACATATGCTTACAAATGCAATTTTACAACATTTCATGTTGTTTCAGGTCAGAACTGACTTGGTTTCAAGAGTTTGATGAATTGTAATGTAAACTTGCAAATACACATGTATACTCTTCACCTATGATAGAGAATGCCCTTATGTACAGTGTGGAAGCATATCAAGCTGAGAGAAGCTTGATTTGGATGGTTTTGTAATATCTTAATTATGTAAAGTTGGATGTTGCTCAACTGCATTACATATGCTCACAAATGCAATTTTACAACATTTCATGATGTTTCAGGTCAGTACTGACTTGGTTTCAATAGTTTGATGAATTGTAATGTAAACTTGCAAATACACATGTAAACTCTTCACCTATGATAGAGAATGCACTTAAGTACAGTGTGGAAGCATATCAAACTGAGAGAAGCTTGATTTGGATGGTTTTGCAATATCTTAATTCTGTAAAGTTGGATGTTGCTCAACTGCATTACATATGCTCACAAATGCAATTTTACAACATTTCATGTTGTATCAGGTCAGAACTGACTTGGTTTCAAGAGTTTGATGAATTGTAATGTAAACTTGCAAATACACATGTAAACTCTTCACCTATGATAGAGAATGCCCTTAAGTACAGTGTGGAAGCATATCAAGCAGAGAGAAGCTTGATTTGGATGGTTTTGCATTATCTTCATTCTGTAAAGTTAGATGTGCTCAACTGCATTACATATGCTTTCAAATGCAATTTTACAACATTTCATGTTGTTTCAGGTCAGAACTGACTTGGTTTCATAGGTTTGATGAATTGTAATGTAAACTTGCAAATACACATGTAAACTCTTCACCTATGATAGAGAATGCCCTTAAGTACAGTGTGGAAGCATATCAAACTGAGAGAAGCTTGATTTGGATGGTTTTGCAATATCTTAATTATGTAAAGTTGGATGTTGCTCAACTGCATTACATATGCTCACAAATGCCATTTTACAACATTTCATGTTGTTTCAGGTCAGAACTGACTTGGTTTCAAGAGTTTGATGAATTGTAATGTAAAATTGCAAATACAGATGTAAACTCTTCACCTATGATAGAGAATGCCCTTAAGTACAGTGTGGAAGCATATCAAACTGAGAGAAGCTTGATTTGGATGGTTTTGCAATATTTTAATTCTGTAAAGTTGGATGGTGCTCAACTGCATTACATATCCTCACAAATGCAATTTTACAACATTTCATGTTGATTCAGGTCAGAACTGACTTGGTTTTAAGAGTTTGATGAATTGTAATGTAAACTTGCAAATACACATGTATACTCTTCACCTATGATAGAGAATGCCCTTATGTACAGTGTGGAAGCATATCAAGCTGAGAGAAGCTTGATTTGGATGGTTTTGCAATATCTTAATTATGTAAAGTTGGATGTTGCTCAACTGCATTACATACCCTCACAAATGCAATTTTACAACATTTCATGTTGTTTCAGGTCAGAACTGACTTGGTTTCAATAGTTTGATGAATTGTAATGTAAACTTGCAAATACACATGTAAACTCTTCACCTATGATAGAGAATGCCCTTAAGTACAGTGTGGAAGCATATCAAACTGAGAGAAGCTTGATTTGGATGGTTTTGCAATATCTTAATTATGTAAAGTTGGATGTTGCTCAACTGCATTACATATGCTCACAAATGCCATTTTACAACATTTCATGTTGTTTCAGGTCAGAACTGACTTGGTTTCAAGAGTTTGATGAATTGTAATGTAAAATTGCAAATACAGATGTAAACTCTTCACCTATGATAGAGAATGCCCTTAAGTACAGTGTGGAAGCATATCAAACTGAGAGAAGCTTGATTTGGATGGTTTTGCAATATTTTAATTCTGTAAAGTTGGATGGTGCTCAACTGCATTACATATCCTCACAAATGCAATTTTACAACATTTCATGTTGATTCAGGTCAGAACTGACTTGGTTTTAAGAGTTTGATGAATTGTAATGTAAACTTGCAAATACACATGTATACTCTTCACCTATGATAGAGAATGCCCTTATGTACAGTGTGGAAGCATATCAAGCTGAGAGAAGCTTGATTTGGATGGTTTTGCAATATCTTAATTATGTAAAGTTGGATGTTGCTCAACTGCATTACATATCCTCACAAATGCAATTTTACAACATTTCATGTTGATTCAGGTCAGAACTGACTTGGTTTTAAGAGTTTGATGAATTGTAATGTAAACTTGCAAATACACATGTATACTCTTCACCTATGATAGAGAATGCCCTTATGTACAGTGTGGAAGCATATCAAGCTGAGAGAAGCTTGATTTGGATGGTTTTGCAATATCTTAATTCTGTAAAGTTGGATGTTGCTCAACTGCATTACATATGCTCACAAATGCAATTTTACAACATTTCATGTTGTTTCAGGTCAGAACTGACTTGGTTTCAAGAGTTTGATGAATTGTAATGTAAACTTGCAAATACACATGTAAACTCTTCACTTATGATAGAGAATGCCCTTATGTACAGTGTGGAAGCATATCAAGCAGAGAGAAGCTTGATATGGATGGTTTTGCATTATCTTCATTCTGTAAAGTTAGATGTGCTCAACTGCATTACATATGCTTTCAAATGCAATTTTACAACATTTCATTTAGTTTCGTATCAGAACTGACTTGGTTTCAAGAGTTTGATTAATTGTAATGTAAACTTGCAAATACACATGTAAACTCTTCACCTATGATAGAGAATGCCCTTAAGTACATTGTGGAAGCATATCAAACTGAGAGAAGCTTGATTTGGATGGTTTTGCAATATTTTATTTCTGAAAAGTTGGATGTTGCTCAACTGCATTACATATGCTTACAAATGCCATTTTACAACATTTCATGTTGTTTTAGGTCAGAACTGACTTGGTTTCAAGAGTTTGATGAATTGTAATGTAAACTTGCAAATATACATGTAAACTCTTCACCTATGATAGAGAATGCCCTTATGAACAATGTGGAAGCATATCAAGCAGAGAGAAGCTTGATTTGGATGGTTTTGCATTATCTTCATTCTGTAAAGTTAGATGTGCTCAACTGCATTACATATGCTTACAAATGCAATTTTACAACATTTCATGTAGTTTCGTATCAGAACTGACTTGGTTTCAAGAGTTTGATGAATTGTAATGTAAACTTGCAAATACACATGTAAACTCTTCACCTATGATAGAGAATGCCCTTATGAACAATGTGGAAGCATATCAAGCAGAGAGAAGCTTGATTTGGATGGTTTTGCAATATCTTCATTCTGTAAAGTTGGATGTTGCTCAACTGCATTACATATGCTCACAAATGCAATTTTACAACATTTCATGTTGTTTCAGGTCAGAACTGACTTGGTTTCAAGAGTTTGATGAATTGTAATGTAAACTTGCAAATACACATGTAAACTCTTCACCTATGATAGAGAATGCCCTTATGTACAGTGTGGAAGCATATCAAGCTGAGAGAAGCTTGATTTGGATGGTTTTGCAATATCTTAATTATGTAAAGTTGGATGTTGCTCAACTGCATTACATATCCTCACAAATGCAATTTTACAACATTTCATGTTGATTCAGGTCAGAACTGACTTGGTTTTAAGAGTTTGATGAATTGTAATGTAAACTTGCAAATACACATGTATACTCTTCACCTATAATAGAGAATGCCCTTATGTACAGTGTGGAAGCAAATCAAGCAGAGAGAAGCTTGATTTTGATGATTTTGCAATATCTTAATTCTGTAAAGTTGGATGTTGCTCAACTGCATTACATATGCTCACAAATGCAATTTTACAACATTTCATGTTGTTTCAGGTCAGAACTGACTTGGTTTCAAGAGTTTGATGAATTGTAATGTAAACTTGCAAATACACATGTAAACTCTTCACTTATGATAGAGAATGCCCTTATGTACAGTGTGGAAGCATATCAAGCAGAGAGAAGCTTGATATGGATGGTTTTGCATTATCTTCATTCTGTAAAGTTAGATGTGCTCAACTGCATTACATATGCTTTCAAATGCAATTTTACAACATTTCATTTAGTTTCGTATCAGAACTGACTTGGTTTCAAGAGTTTGATGAATTGTAATGTAAACTTGCAAATACACATGTAAACTCTTCACCTATGATAGAGAATGCCCTTAAGTACATTGTGGAAGCATATCAAACTGAGAGAAGCTTGATTTGGATGGTTTTGCAATATTTTATTTCTGAAAAGTTGGATGTTGCTCAACTGCATTACATATGCTTACAAATGCCATTTTACAACATTTCATGTTGTTTTAGGTCAGAACTGACTTGGTTTCAAGAGTTTGATGAATTGTAATGTAAACTTGCAAATATACATGTAAACTCTTCACCTATGATAGAGAATGCCCTTATGAACAATGTGGAAGCATATCAAGCAGAGAGAAGCTTGATTTGGATGGTTTTGCATTATCTTCATTCTGTAAAGTTAGATGTGCTCAACTGCATTACATATGCTTACAAATGCAATTTTACAACATTTCATGTAGTTTCGTATCAGAACTGACTTGGTTTCAAGAGTTTGATTAATTGTAATGTAAACTTGCAAATACACATGTAAACTCTTCACCTATGATAGAGAATGCCCTTTAGTACAGTGTGGAAGCATATCAAACTGAGAGAAGCTTGATTTGGATGGTTTTGCAATATCTTAATTCTGTAAAGTTGGATGTTGCTCAACTGCATTACATATGCTCACAAATGCAATTTTACAACATTTCATGTTGTTTCAGGTCAGAACTGACTAGGTTTCAAGAGTTTGATGAATTGTAATGTAAACTTGCAAATACACATGTAAACTCTTCACCTATGATAGAGAATGCCCTTAAGTACAGTGTGGAAGCATATCAAACTGAGAGAAGCTTGATTTGGATGGTTTTGCAATATTTTAATTCTGTAAAGTTGGATGGTGCTCTACTGCATTACATATCCTCACAAATGCAATTTTACAACATTTCATGTTGATTCACGTCAGAACTGACTTGGTTTTAAGAATTTGATGAATTGTAATGTAAACTTGCAAATACACATGTATACTCTTCACCTATGATAGCGAATGCCCTTATGTACAGTGTGGAAGCATATCAAGCAGAGAGAAGCTTGATTTGGATGGTTTTGCAATATCTTCATTCTGTAAAGTTAGATGTGCTCAACAGCATTACATATGCTTACAAATGCAATTTTACAAGATTTCATGTTGTTTCAGGTCAGAACTGACTTGGTTTCAAGAGTTTGATGAATTGTAATGTAAACTTGCAAATACACATGTATACTCTTCACCTATGATAGAGAATGCCCTTATGTACAGTGTGGAAGCATATCAAGCTGAGAGAAGCTTGATTTGGATGGTTTTGCAATATCTTAATTATGTAAAGTTGGATGTTGCTCAACTGCATTACATATGCTCACAAATGCAATTTTACAACATTTCATGTTGTTTCAGGTCAGTACTGACTTGGTTTCAATAGTTTGATGAATTGTAATGTAAACTTGCAAATACACATGTAAACTTTTCACCTATGATAGAGAATGCACTTAAGTACAGTGTGGAAGCATATCAAACTGAGAGAAGCTTGATTTGGATGGTTTTGCAATATCTTAATTCTGTAAAGTTGGATGTTGCTCAACTGCATTACATATGCTCACAAATGCAATTTTACAACATTTCATGTTGTATCAGGTCAGAACTGACTTGGTTTCAAGAGTTTGATGAATTGTAATGTAAACTTGCAAATACACATGTAAACTCTTCACCTATGATAGAGAATGCCCTTAAGTACAGTGTGGAAGCATATCAAGCAGAGAGAAGCTTGATTTGGATGGTTTTGCATTATCTTCATTCTGTAAAGTTAGATGTGCTCAACTGCATTACATATGCTTTCAAATGCAATTTTACAACATTTCATTTAGTTTCGTATCAGAACTGACTTGGTTTCAAGAGTTCGATGAATTGTAATGTAAACTTGCAAATACACATGTAAACTCTTCACCTATGATAGAGAATGCCCTTAAGTACATTGTGGAAGCATATCAAACTGAGAGAAGCTTGATTTGGATGGTTTTGCAATATTTTATTTCTGTAAAGTTGGATGTTGCTCAACTGCATTACATATGCTTACAAATGCCATTTTACAACATTTCATGTTGTTTTAGGTCAGAACTGACTTGGTTTCAAGAGTTTGATGAATTGTAATGTAAACTTGCAAATACACATGTAAACTCTTCACCTATGATAGAGAATGCCCTTATGAACAATGTGGAAGCATATCAAGCAGAGAGAAGCTTGATTTGGATGGTTTTGCAATATCTTCATTCTGTAAAGTTGGATGTTGCTCAACTGCATTACATATGCTCACAAATGCAATTTTACAACATTTCATGTTGTTTCAGGTCAGAACTGACTTGGTTTCAAGAGTTTGATGAATTGTAATGTAAACTTGCAAATACACATGTAAACTCTTCACCTATGATAGAGAATGCCCTTAAGTACAGTGTGGAAGCATATCAAACTGAGAGAAGCTTGATTTGGATGGTTTTGCAATATCTTAATTATGTAAAGTTGGATGTTGCTCAACTGCATTACATATGCTCACAAATGCCATTTTACAACATTTCATGTTGTTTCAGGTCAGAACTGACTTGGTTTCAAGAGTTTGATGAATTGTAATGTAAAATTGCAAATACAGATGTAAACTCTTCACCTATGATAGAGAATGCCCTTAAGTACATTGTGGAAGCATATCAAACTGAGAGAAGCTTGATTTGGATGGTTTTGCAATATTTTAATTCTGTAAAGTTGGATGGTGCTCAACTGGATTACATATCCTCACAAATGCAATTTTACAACATTTCATGTTGATTCAGGTCAGAACTGACTTGGTTTTAAGAGTTTGATGAATTGTAATGTAAACTTGCAAATACACATGTATACTCTTCACCTATGATAGAGAATGCCCTTATGTACAGTGTGGAAGCATATCAAGCTGAGAGAAGCTTGATTTGGATGGTTTTGCAATATCTTAATTATGTAAAGTTGGATGTTGCTCAACTGCATTACATATCCTCACAAATGCAATTTTACAACATTTCATGTTGATTCAGGTCAGAACTGACTTGGTTTTAAGAGTTTGATGAATTGTAATGTAAACTTGCAAATACACATGTATACTCTTCACCTATAATAGAGAATGCCCTTATGTACAGTGTGGAAGCAAATCAAGCAGAGAGAAGCTTGATTTTGATGATTTTGCAATATCTTAATTCTGTAAAGTTGGATGTTGCTCAACTGCATTACATATGCTCACAAATGCAATTTTACAACATTTCATGTTGTTTCAGGTCAGAACTGACTTGGTTTCAAGAGTTTGATGAATTGTAATGTAAACTTGCAAATACACATGTAAACTCTTCACTTATGATAGAGAATGCCCTTATGTACAGTGTGGAAGCATATCAAGCAGAGAGAAGCTTGATATGGATGGTTTTGCATTATCTTCATTCTGTAAAGTTAGATGTGCTCAACTGCATTACATATGCTTTCAAATGCAATTTTACAACATTTCATTTAGTTTCGTATCAGAACTGACTTGGTTTCAAGAGTTTGATGAATTGTAATGTAAACTTGCAAATACACATGTAAACTCTTCACCTATGATAGAGAATGCCCTTAAGTACATTGTGGAAGCATATCAAACTGAGAGAAGCTTGATTTGGATGGTTTTGCAATATTTTATTTCTGAAAAGTTGGATGTTGCTCAACTGCATTACATATGCTTACAAATGCCATTTTACAACATTTCATGTTGTTTTAGGTCAGAACTGACTTGGTTTCAAGAGTTTGATGAATTGTAATGTAAACTTGCAAATATACATGTAAACTCTTCACCTATGATAGAGAATGCCCTTATGAACAATGTGGAAGCATATCAAGCAGAGAGAAGCTTGATTTGGATGGTTTTGCATTATCTTCATTCTGTAAAGTTAGATGTGCTCAACTGCATTACATATGCTTACAAATGCAATTTTACAACATTTCATGTAGTTTCGTATCAGAACTGACTTGGTTTCAAGAGTTTGATTAATTGTAATGTAAACTTGCAAATACACATGTAAACTCTTCACCTATGATAGAGAATGCCCTTTAGTACAGTGTGGAAGCATATCAAACTGAGAGAAGCTTGATTTGGATGGTTTTGCAATATCTTAATTCTGTAAAGTTGGATGTTGCTCAACTGCATTACATATGCTCACAAATGCAATTTTACAACATTTCATGTTGTTTCAGGTCAGAACTGACTAGGTTTCAAGAGTTTGATGAATTGTAATGTAAACTTGCAAATACACATGTAAACTCTTCACCTATGATAGAGAATGCCCTTAAGTACAGTGTGGAAGCATATCAAACTGAGAGAAGCTTGATTTGGATGGTTTTGCAATATTTTAATTCTGTAAAGTTGGATGGTGCTCTACTGCATTACATATCCTCACAAATGCAATTTTACAACATTTCATGTTGATTCACGTCAGAACTGACTTGGTTTTAAGAGTTTGATGAATTGTAATGTAAACTTGCAAATACACATGTATACTCTTCACCTATGATAGCGAATGCCCTTATGTACAGTGTGGAAGCATATCAAGCAGAGAGAAGCTTGATTTGGATGGTTTTGCAATATCTTCATTCTGTAAAGTTAGATGTGCTCAACAGCATTACATATGCTTACAAATGCAATTTTACAAGATTTCATGTTGTTTCAGGTCAGAACTGACTTGGTTTCAAGAGTTTGATGAATTGTAATGTAAACTTGCAAATACACATGTATACTCTTCACCTATGATAGAGAATGCCCTTATGTACAGTGTGGAAGCATATCAAGCTGAGAGAAGCTTGATTTGGATGGTTTTGCAATATCTTAATTATGTAAAGTTGGATGTTGCTCAACTGCATTACATATGCTCACAAATGCAATTTTACAACATTTCATGTTGTTTCAGGTCAGTACTGACTTGGTTTCAATAGTTTGATGAATTGTAATGTAAACTTGCAAATACACATGTAAACTTTTCACCTATGATAGAGAATGCACTTAAGTACAGTGTGGAAGCATATCAAACTGAGAGAAGCTTGATTTGGATGGTTTTGCAATATCTTAATTCTGTAAAGTTGGATGTTGCTCAACTGCATTACATATGCTCACAAATGCAATTTTACAACATTTCATGTTGTATCAGGTCAGAACTGACTTGGTTTCAAGAGTTTGATGAATTGTAATGTAAACTTGCAAATACACATGTAAACTCTTCACCTATGATAGAGAATGCCCTTAAGTACAGTGTGGAAGCATATCAAGCAGAGAGAAGCTTGATTTGGATGGTTTTGCATTATCTTCATTCTGTAAAGTTAGATGTGCTCAACTGCATTACATATGCTTTCAAATGCAATTTTACAACATTTCATTTAGTTTCGTATCAGAACTGACTTGGTTTCAAGAGTTTGATGAATTGTAATGTAAACTTGCAAATACACATGTAAACTCTTCACCTATGATAGAGAATGCCCTTAAGTACATTGTGGAGGCATATCAAACTGAGAGAAGCTTGATTTGGATGGTTTTGCAATATTTTATTTCTGTAAAGTTGGATGTTGCTCAACTGCATTACATATGCTTACAAATGCCATTTTACAACATTTCATGTTGTTTTAGGTCAGAACTGACTTGGTTTCAAGAGTTTGATGAATTGTAATGTAAACTTGCAAATACACATGTAAACTCTTCACCTATGATAGAGAATGCCCTTATGAACAATGTGGAAGCATATCAAGCAGAGAGAAGCTTGATTTGGATGGTTTTGCAATATCTTCATTCTGTAAAGTTAGATGTGCTAAACTGCTTTTAATATGCTTACAAATGCCATTTTACAACATTTCATGTTGTTTTAGGTCAGAACTGACTTGGTTTCAAGATTTTGATTAATTGTAATGTAAACTTGCAAATACACATGTAAACTCTTCACCTATGATAGAGAATGCCCTTAAGTACAGTGTGGAAGCATATCAAACTGAGAGAAGCTTGATTTGGATGGTTTTGCAATATCTTAATTCTGTAAAGTTGGATGTTGCTCAACTGCATTACATATGCTCACAAATGCAATTTTACAACATTTCATGTTGTTTCAGGTCAGAACTGACTTGGTTTGAATAGTTTGATGAATTGTAATGTAAACTTGCAAATACACATGTAAACTCTTCACCTATGATAGAGAATGCCCTTAAGTACAGTGTGGAAGCATATCAAACTGAGAGAAGCTTGATTTGGATGGTTTTGCAATATCTTCATTCTGTAAAGTTGGATGTTGCTCAACTGCATTACATATGCTTACAAATGCCATTTTACAACATTTCATGTTGATTCAGGTCAGAACTGACTTGGTTTTAAGAGTTTGATGAATTGTAATGTAAACTTGCAAATACACATGTATACTCTTCACCTATGATAGAGAATGCCCTTATGTACAGTGTGGAAGCATATCAAGCTGAGAGAAGCTTGATTTGGATGGTTTTGCAATATCTTAATTATGTAAAGTTGGATGTTGCTCAACTGCATTACATATCCTCACAAATGCAATTTTACAACATTTCATGTTGATTCAGGTCAGAACTGACTTGGTTTTAAGAGTTTGATGAATTGTAATGTTAACTTCCAAATACACATGTAAACTCTTCACCTATGATAGAGAATGCCCTTATGTACAGTGTGGAAGCAAATCAAGCAGAGAGAAGCTTGATTTTGAAGATTTTGCAATATCTTAATTCTGTAAAGTTGGATGTTGCTCGACTGCATTACATATGCTCACAAATGCAATTTTACAACATTTCATGTTGTTTCAGGTCAGAACTGACTTGGTTTCAAGAGTTTGATGAATTGTAATGTAAACTTGCAAATACACATGTATACTCTTCACCTATGATAGAGAATGCCCTTATGTACAGTGTGGAAGCATATCAAGCTGAGAGAAGCTTGATTTGGATGGTTTTGCAATATCTTAATTATGTAAAGTTGGATGTTGCTCAACTGCATTACATATACTCACAAATGCAATTTTACAACATTTCATGTTGTTTCAGGTCAGAACTGACTTGGTTTCAATAGTTTGATGAATTGTAATGTAAACTTGCAAATACACATGTAAACTCTTCACCTATGATAGAGAATGCCCTTAAGTACAGTGTGGAAGCATATCAAACTGAGAGAAGCTTGATTTGGATGGTTTTGCAATATCTTAATTCTGTAAAGTTGGATGTTGCTCAACTGCATTACATATGCTTACAAATGCCATTTTACAACATTTCATGTTGATTCAGGTCAGAACTGACTTGGTTTTAAGAGTTTGATGAATTGTAATGTAAACTTGCAAATACACATGTATACTCTTCACCTATGATAGAGAATGCCCTTATGTACAGTGTGGAAGCATATCAAGCTGAGAGAAGCTTGATTTGGATGGTTTTGCAATATCTTAATTATGTAAAGTTGGATGTTGCTCAACTGCATTACATATCCTCACAAATGCAATTTTACAACATTTCATGTTGATTCAGGTCAGAACTGACTTGGTTTTAAGAGTTTGATGAATTGTAATGTTAACTTCCAAATACACATGTAAACTCTTCACCTATGATAGAGAATGCCCTTATGTACAGTGTGGAAGCAAATCAAGCAGAGAGAAGCTTGATTTTGAAGATTTTGCAATATCTTAATTCTGTAAAGTTGGATGTTGCTCGACTGCATTACATATGCTCACAAATGCAATTTTACAACATTTCATGTTGTTTCAGGTCAGAACTGACTTGGTTTCAAGAGTTTGATGAATTGTAATGTAAACTTGCAAATACACATGTATACTCTTCACCTATGATAGAGAATGCCCTTATGTACAGTGTGGAAGCATATCAAGCTGAGAGAAGCTTGATTTGGATGGTTTTGCAATATCTTAATTATGTAAAGTTGGATGTTGCTCAACTGCATTACATATACTCACAAATGCAATTTTACAACATTTCATGTTGTTTCAGGTCAGAACTGACTTGGTTTCAATAGTTTGATGAATTGTAATGTAAACTTGCAAATACACATGTAAACTCTTCACCTATGATAGAGAATGCCCTTAAGTACAGTGTGGAAGCATATCAAACTGAGAGAAGCTTGATTTGGATGGTTTTGCAATATCTTAATTCTGTAAAGTTGGATGTTGCTCAACTGCATTACATATGCTTACAAATGCCATTTTACAACATTTCATGTTGATTCAGGTCAGAACTGACTTGGTTTTAAGAGTTTGATGAATTGTAATGTAAACTTGCAAATACACATGTATACTCTTCACCTATGATAGAGAATGCCCTTATGTACAGTGTGGAAGCATATCAAGCTGAGAGAAGCTTGATTTGGATGGTTTTGCAATATCTTAATTATGTAAAGTTGGATGTTGCTCAACTGCATTACATATCCTCACAAATGCAATTTTACAACATTTCATGTTGATTCAGGTCAGAACTGACTTGGTTTTAAGAGTTTGATGAATTGTAATGTTAACTTCCAAATACACATGTAAACTCTTCACCTATGATAGAGAATGCCCTTATGTACAGTGTGGAAGCAAATCAAGCAGAGAGAAGCTTGATTTTGAAGATTTTGCAATATCTTAATTCTGTAAAGTTGGATGTTGCTCGACTGCATTACATATGCTCACAAATGCAATTTTACAACATTTCATGTTGTTTCAGGTCAGAACTGACTTGGTTTCAAGAGTTTGATGAATTGTAATGTAAACTTGCAAATACACATGTAAACTCTTCACTTATGATAGAGAATGCCCTTATGTACAGTGTGGAAGCATATCAAGCAGAGAGAATGAATGATTTGGATGGTTTTGCATTATCTTCATTCTGTAAAGTTAGATGTGCTCAACTGCATTACATATGCTTTCAAATGCAATTTTACAACATTTCATTTAGTTTCGTATCAGAACTGACTTGGTTTCAAGAGTTTGATGAATTGTAATGTAAACTTGCAAATACACATGTAAACTCTTCACCTATGATAGAGAATGCCCTTAAGTACATTGTGGAGGCATATCAAACTGAGAGAAGCTTGATTTGGATGGTTTTGCAATATTTTATTTCTGTAAAGTTGGATGTTGCTCAACTGCATTACATATGCTTACAAATGCCATTTTACAACATTTCATGTTGTTTTAGGTCAGAACTGACTTGGTTTCAAGAGTTTGATGAATTGTAATGTAAACTTGCAAATACACATGTAAACTCTTCACCTATGATAGAGAATGCCCTTATGTACAGTGTGGAAGCATATCAAGCTGAGAGAAGCTTGATTTGGATGGTTTTGCAATATCTTCATTCTGTAAAGTTAGATGTGCTAAACTGCTTTTAATATGCTTACAAATGCCATTTTACAACATTTCATGTTGTTTTAGGTCAGAACTGACTTGGTTTCAAGAGTTTGATGAATTGTAATGTAAACTTGCAAATACACATGTAAACTCTTCACCTATGATAGAGAATGCCCTTAAGTACAGTGTGGAAGCATATCAAGCAGAGAGAAGCTTGATTTGGATGGTTTTGCAATATCTTCATTCTGTGAAGTAAGATGTGCTCAACTGCATTACATATGCTTACAAATGCCATTTTACAACATTTCATGTTGTTTTAGGTCAGAACTGACTTGGTTTCAAGATTTTGATTAATTGTAATGTAAACTTGCAAATACACATGTAAACTCTTCACCTATGATAGAGAATGCCCTTAAGTACAGTGTGGAAGCATATCAAACTGAGAGAAGCTTGATTTGGATGGTTTTGCAATATCTTAATTCTGTAAAGTTGGATGTTGCTCAACTGCATTACATATGCTCACAAATGCAATTTTACAACATTTCATGTTGTTTCAGGTCAGAACTGACTTGGTTTGAATAGTTTGATGAATTGTAATGTAAACTTGCAAATACACATGTAAACTCTTCACCTATGATAGAGAATGCCCTTAAGTACAGTGTGGAAGCATATCAAACTGAGAGAAGCTTGATTTGGATGGTTTTGCAATATCTTCATTCTGTAAAGTTGGATGTTGCTCAACTGCATTACCTATGCTCACAAATGCAATTTTACAACATTTCATGTTGTTTCAGGTCAGAACTGACTTGGTTTCAAGATTTTGATTAATTGTAATGTAAACTTGCAAATACACATGTAAACTCTTCACCTATGATAGAGAATGCCCTTAAGTACAGTGTGGAAGCATATCAAACTGAGAGAAGCTTGATTTGGATGGTTTTGCAATATCTTAATTCTGTAAAGTTGGATGTTGCTCAACTGCATTACCTATGCTCACAAATGCAATTTTACAACATTTCATGTTGTTTCAGGTCAGAACTGACTTGGTTTCAAGAGTTTGATGAATTGTAATGTAAACTTGCAAATACACATGTAAACTCTTCACCTATGATAGAGAATGCCCTTAAGTACAGTGTGGAAGCATATCAAGCAGAGAGAAGCTTGATTTGGATGGTTTTGCAATATCTTCATTCTGTGAAGTAAGATGTGCTCAACTGCATTACATATGCTTACAAATGCCATTTTACAACATTTCATGTTGTTTTAGGTCAGAACTGACTTGGTTTCAAGATTTTGATTAATTGTAATGTAAACTTGCAAATACACATGTAAACTCTTCACCTATGATAGAGAATGCCCTTAAGTACAGTGTGGAAGCATATCAAACTGAGAGAAGCTTGATTTGGATGGTTTTGCAATATCTTAATTCTGTAAAGTTGGATGTTGCTCAACTGCATTACATATGCTCACAAATGCAATTTTACAACATTTCATGTTGTTTCAGGTCAGAACTGACTTGGTTTGAATAGTTTGATGAATTGTAATGTAAACTTGCAAATACACATGTAAACTCTTCACCTATGATAGAGAATGCCCTTAAGTACAGTGTGGAAGCATATCAAACTGAGAGAAGCTTGATTTGGATGGTTTTGCAATATCTTCATTCTCTAAAGTTGGATGTTGCTCAACTGCATTACCTATGCTCACGAATGCAATTTTACAACATTTCATGTTGTTTCTGGTCAGAACTGACTTGGTTTCAAGATTTTGATTAATTGTAATGTATACTTGCAAATACACATGTAAACTCTTCACCTATGATAGAGAATGCCCTTAAGTACAGTGTGGAAGCATATCAAACTGAGAGAAGCTTGATTTGGATGGTTTTGCAATATCTTAATTCTGTAAAGTTGGATGTTGCTCAACTGCATTACCTATGCTCACAAATGCAATTTTACAACATTTCATGTTGTTTCAGGTCAGAACTGACTTGGTTTCAAGAGTTTGATGAATTGTAATGTAAACTTGCAAATACACATGTAAACTCTTCACCTATGATAGAGAATGCCCTTAAGTACAGTGTGGAAGCATATCAAACTGAGAGAAGCTTGATTTGGATGGTTTTGCAATATTTTAATTCTGTAAAGTTGGATGGTGCTCAACTGCATTACATATCCTCACAAATGCAATTTTACAACATTTCATGTTGATTCACGTCAGAACTGACTTGGTTTTAAGAGTTTGATGAATTGTAATGTAAACTTGCAAATACACATGTATACTCTTCACCTATGATAGAGAATGCCCTTATGTACAGTGTGGAAGCATATCAAGCTGAGAGAAGCTTGATTTGGATGGTTTTGCAATATCTTAATTATGTAAAGTTGGATGTTGCTCAACTGCATTACATATACTCACAAATGCAATTTTACAACATTTCATGTTGTTTCAGGTCAGAACTGACTTGGTTTCAAGAGTTTGATGAATTGTAATGTAAACTTGCAAATACACATGTAAACTCTTCACCTATGATAGAGAATGCCCTTAAGTACAGTGTGGAAGCATATCAAACTGAGAGAAGCTTGATTTGGATGGTTTTGCAATATCTTAATTCTGTAAAGTTGGATGTTGCTCAACTGCATTACATATGCTTACAAATGCCATTTTACAACATTTCATGTTGTTTTAGGTCAGAAATGACTTGGTTTCAAGAGTTTGATGAATTGTAATGTAAACTTGCAAATACACATGTAAACTCTTCACCTATGATAGAGAATGCCCTTATGTACAGTGTGGAAGCATATCAAGCAGAGAGAAGCTTGATTTGGATGGTTTTGCAATATCTTCATTCTGTAAAGTTGGATGTTGCTCAACTTCATTACATATGCTCACAAATGCAATTTTACAACATTTCATGTTGTTTAGGTCAGAACTGACTTGGTTTCAAGAGTTTGATGAAATGTAATGTAAACTTGCAAATACACATGTAATCTCTTCACCTATGATAGAGAATGCCCTTAAGTACATTGTGGAAGCATATCAAACTGAGAGAAGCTTGATTTGGATGGTTTTGCAATATTTTATTTCTGTAAAGTTGAATGGTGCTCAACTGCATTACATATGCTTACAAATGCCATTTTACAACATTTCATGTTGTTTTAGGTCAGAACTGACTTGGTTTCAAGAGTTTGATGAATTGTAATGTAAACTTGCAAATACACATGTAAACTCTTCACCTATGATAGAGAATGCCCTTATGTACAGTGTGGAAGCATATCAAGCTGAGAGAAGCTTGATTTGGATGGTTTTGCAATATCTTCATTCTGTAAAGTTAGATGTGCTCAACTGCTTTTAATATGCTTACAAATGCCATTTTACAACATTTCATGTTGTTTTAGGTCAGAACTGACTTGGTTTCAAGAGTTTGATGAATTGTAATGTAAACTTGCAAATACACATGTAAACTCTTCACCTATGATAGAGAATGCCCTTAAGTACAGTGTGGAAGCATATCAAACTGAGAGAAGCTTGATTTGGATGGTTTTGCAATATCTTCATTCTGTAAAGTTAGATGTGCTCAACTGCATTACATATGCTTACAAATGCCATTTTACAACATTTCATGTTGTTTTAGGTCAGAACTGACTTGGTTTCAAGATTTTGATTAATTGTAATGTAAACTTGCAAATACACATGTAAACTCTTCACCTATGATAGAGAATGCCCTTAAGTACAGTGTGGAAGCATATCAAACTGAGAGAAGCTTGATTTGGATGGTTTTGCAATATCTTAATTCTGTAAAGTTGGATGTTGCTCAACTGCATTACATATGCTCACAAATGCAATTTTACAACATTTCATGTTGTTTCAGGTCAGAACTGACTTGGTTTGAATACTTTGATGAATTGTAATGTAAACTTGCAAATTCACATGTAAACTCTTCACCTATGATAGAGAATACCCTTAAGTACAGTGTGGAAGCATATCAAACTGAGAGAAGCTTGATTTGGATGGTTTTGCAATATCTTCATTCTGTAAAGTTGGATGTTGCTCAACTGCATTACCTATGCTCACAAATGCAATTTTACAACATTTCATGTTGTTTCAGGTCAGAACTGACTTGGTTTCAAGATTTTGATTAATTGTAATGTAAACTTGCAAATACACATGTAAACTCTTCACCTATGATAGAGAATGCCCTTAAGTACAGTGTGGAAGCATATCAAACTGAGAGAAGCTTGATTTGGATGGTTTTGCAATATCTTAATTCTGTAAAGTTGGATGTTGCTCAACTGCATTACCTATGCTCACAAATGCAATTTTACAACATTTCATGTTGTTTCAGGTCAGAACTGACTTGGTTTCAAGAGTTTGATGAATTGTAATGTAAACTTGCAAATACACATGTAAACTCTTCACCTATGATAGAGAATGCCCTTAAGTACAGTGTGGAAGCATATCAAACTGAGAGAAGCTTGATTTGGATGGTTTTGCAATATTTTATTTCTGTAAAGTTGAATGGTGCTCAACTGCATTACATATGCTTACAAATGCCATTTTACAACATTTCATGTTGTTTTAGGTCAGAACTGACTTGGTTTCAAGAGTTTGATGAATTGTAATGTAAACTTGCAAATACACATGTAAACTCTTCACCTATGATAGAGAATGCCCTTATGTACAGTGTGGAAGCATATCAAGCTGAGAGAAGCTTGATTTGGATGGTTTTGCAATATCTTCATTCTGTAAAGTTAGATGTGCTCAACTGCTTTTAATATGCTTACAAATGCCATTTTACAACATTTCATGTTGTTTTAGGTCAGAACTGACTTGGTTTCAAGAGTTTGATGAATTGTAATGTAAACTTGCAAATACACATGTAAACTCTTCACCTATGATAGAGAATGCCCTTAAGTACAGTGTGGAAGCATATCAAACTGAGAGAAGCTTGATTTGGATGGTTTTGCAATATCTTCATTCTGTAAAGCTAGATGTGCTCAACTGCATTACATATGCTTACAAATGCAATTTTACAACATTTCATGTTGTTTCAGGTCAGAACTGACTTGGTTTCAAGATTTTGATTAATTGTAATGTAAACTTGCAAATACACATGTAAACTCTTCACCTATGATAGAGAATGCCCTTAAGTACAGTGTGGAAGCATATCAAACTGAGAGAAGCTTGATTTGGATGGTTTTGCAATATCTTAATTCTGTAAAGTTGGATGTTGCTCAACTGCATTACATATGCTCACAAATGCAATTTTACAACATTTCATGTTGTTTCAGGTCAGAACTGACTTGGTTTGAATACTTTGATGAATTGTAATGTAAACTTGCAAATTCACATGTAAACTCTTCACCTATGATAGAGAATACCCTTAAGTACAGTGTGGAAGCATATCAAACTGAGAGAAGCTTGATTTGGATGGTTTTGCAATATCTTATTTCTGTAAAGTTGGATGTTGCTCAACTGCATTACCTATGCTCACAAATGCAATTTTACAACATTTCATGTTGTTTCAGGTCAGAACTGACTTGGTTTCAAGATTTTGATTAATTGTAATGTAAACTTGCAAATACACATGTAAACTCTTCACCTATGATAGAGAATGCCCTTAAGTACAGTGTGGAAGCATATCAAACTGAGAGAAGCTTGATTTGGATGGTTTTGCAATATCTTAATTCTGTAAAGTTGGATGTTGCTCAACTGCATTACCTATGCTCACAAATGCAATTTTACAACATTTCATGTTGTTTCAGGTCAGAACTGACTTGGTTTCAAGAGTTTGATGAATTGTAATGTAAACTTGCAAATACACATGTAAACTCTTCACCTATGATAGAGAATGCCCTTAAGTACAGTGTGGAAGCATATCAAACTGAGAGAAGCTTGATTTGGATGGTTTTGCAATATTTTAATTCTGTAAAGTTGGATGGTGCTCAACTGCATTACATATCCTCACAAATGCAATTTTACAACATTTCATGTTGATTCACGTCAGAACTGACTTGGTTTTAAGAGTTTGATGAATTGTAATGTAAACTTGCAAATACAAATGTATACTCTTCACCTATGATAGAGAATGCCCTTATGTACAGTGTGGAAGCATATCAAGCTGAGAGAAGCTTGATTTGGATGGTTTTGCAATATCTTAATTATGTAAAGTTGGATGTTGCTCAACTGCATTACATATACTCACAAATGCAATTTTACAACATTTCATGTTGTTTTAGGTCAGAACTGACTTGGTTTCAAGAGTTTGATGAATTGTAATGTAAACTTGCAAATACACATGTAAACTCTTCACCTATGATAGAGAATGCCCTTATGTACAGTGTGGAAGCATATCAAGCTGAGAGAAGCTTGATTTGGATGGTTTTGCAATATCTTCATTCTGTAAAAATAGATGTGCTCAACTGCATTACATATGCTTACAAATGCAATTTTACAACATTTCATGTAGTTTCAGGTCAGAACTGACTTGGTTTTAAGAGTTTGATGAATTGTAATGTAAACTTGCAAATACACATGTATACTCTTCACCTATGATAGAGAATGCCCTTATGTACAGTGTGGAAGCATATCAAGCTGAGAGATGCTTGATTTGGATGGTTTTGCAATATCTTCATTCTGTAAAGTTAGATGTGCTCAACTGCATTACATATGCTTACAATTGCAATTTTACAACATTTCATGTTGTTTTAGGTCAGAACTGACTTGGTTTCAAGAGTTTGATGAATTGTAATGTAAACTTGCAAATACACATGTAAACTCTTTACCTATGATAGAGACTGCCCTTATGTACAGTGTGGAAGCATATCAAGCTGAGAGAAGCTTGATTTGGATGGTTTTGCAATATCTTCATTCTGTAAAGCTAGATGTGCTCAACTGCATAACATATGCTTACAAATGCAATTTTACAACATTTCATGTAGTTTCAGATCAGAACTGACTTGGTTTCAAGAGTTTGATGAATTGTAATGTATTCTTGCAAATACACATGTAAACTCTTCACCTTATACAGAGAATGCCCTTAAGTACAGTGTGGAAGCAAATCAAGCAGAGAGAAGCTTGATTTTGATGATTTTGCAATATCTTAATTCTGTAAAGTTGGATGTTGCTCAACTGCATTACATATGCTCACAAATGCAATTTTACAACATTTCATGTTGTTTCAGGTCAGAACTGACTTGGTTTCAAGAGTTTGATGAATTGTAATGTAAACTTGCAAATACACATGTAAACTCTTCACCTATGATAGAGAATGCCCATAAGTACAGTGTGGAAGCATATCAAACTGAGAGAAGCTTGATTTGGATGGTTTTGCAATATCTTATTTCTGTAAAGTTGGATGTTGCTCAACTGCATTACCTATGCTCACAAATGCAATTTTACAACATTTCATGTTGTTTCAGGTCAGAACTGACTTGGTTTCAAGAGTTTGATGAATTGTAATGTAAACTTGCAAATACACATGTAAACTCTTCACCTATGATAGAGAATGCCCTTAAGTACAGTGTGGAAGCATATCAAACTGAGAGAAGCTTGATTTGGATGGTTTTGCAATATTTTAATTCTGTAAAGTTGGATGGTGCTCAACTGCATTACATATCCTCACAAATGCAATTTTACAACATTTCATGTTGATTCACGTCAGAACTGACTTGGTTTTAAGAGTTTGATGAATTGTAATGTAAACTTGCAAATACACATGTATACTCTTCACCTATGATAGAGAATGCCCTTATGTACAGTGTGGAAGCATATCAAGCTGAGAGAAGCTTGATTTGGATGGTTTTGCAATATCTTCATTATGTAAAGTTGGATGTTGCTCAACTGCATTACATATACTCACAAATGCAATTTTACAACATTTCATGTTGTTTCAGGTCAGAACTGACTTGGTTTCAATAGTTTGATGAATTGTAATGTAAACTTGCAAATACACATGTAAACTCTTCACCTATGATAGAGAATGCCCTTAAGTACAGTGTGGAAGCATATCAAACTGAGAGAAGCTTGATTTGGATGGTTTTGCAATATCTTAATTCTGTAAAGTTGGATGTTGCTCAACTGCATTACATATGCTTACAAATGCCATTTTACAACATTTCATGTTGTTTTAGGTCAGAAATGACTTGGTTTCAAGAGTTTGATGAATTGTAATGTAAACTTGCAAATACACATGTAAACTCTTCACCTATGATAGAGAATGCCCTTATGTACAGTGTGGAAGCATATCAAGCAGAGAGAAGCTTGATTTGGATGGTTTTGCAATATCTTCATTCTGTAAAGTTGGATGTTGCTCAACTTCATTACATATGCTCACAAATGCAATTTTACAACATTTCATGTTGTTTTAGGTCAGAACTGACTTGGTTTCAAGAGTTTGATGAATTGTAATGTAAACTTGCAAATACACATGTAAACTCTTCACCTATGATAGAGAATGCCCTTATGTACAGTGTGGAAGCATATCAAGCTGAGAGAAGCTTGATTTGGATGGTTTTGCAATATCTTCATTCTGTAAAGTTAGATGTGCTCAACTGCATTACATATGCTTACAAATGCAATTTTACAACATTTCATGTAGTTTCAGGTCAGAACTGACTTGGTTTTAAGAGTTTGATGAATTGTAATGTAAACTTGCAAATACACATGTATACTCTTCACCTATGATAGAGAATGCCCTTATGTACAGTGTGGAAGCATATCAAGCTGAGAGATGCTTGATTTGGATGGTTTTGCAATATCTTCATTCTGTAAAGTTAGATGTGCTCAACTGCATTACATATGCTTACAATTGCAATTTTACAACATTTCATGTTGTTTTAGGTCAGAACTGACTTGGTTTCAAGAGTTTGATGAATTGTAATGTAAACTTGCAAATACACATGTAAACTCTTTACCTATGATAGAGACTGCCCTTATGTACAGTGTGGAAGCATATCAAGCTGAGAGAAGCTTGATTTGGATGGTTTTGCAATATCTTCATTCTGTAAAGCTAGATGTGCTCAACTGCATTACATATGCTTACAAATGCAATTTTACAACATTTCATGTAGTTTCAGATCAGAACTGACTTGGTTTCAAGAGTTTGATGAATTGTAATGTATTCTTGCAAATACACATGTAAACTCTTCACCTTATACAGAGAATGCCCTTAAGTACAGTGTGGAAGCAAATCAAGCAGAGAGAAGCTTGATTTTGATGATTTTGCAATATCTTAATTCTGTAAAGTTGGATGTTGCTCAACTGCATTACATATGCTCACAAATGCAATTTTACAACATTTCATGTTGTTTCAGGTCAGAACTGACTTGGTTTCAAGAGTTTGATGAATTGTAATGTAAACTTGCAAATACACATGTAAACTCTTCACCTATGATAGAGAATGCCCATAAGTACAGTGTGAAAGCATATCAAACTGAGAGAAGCTTGATTTGGATGGTTTTGCAATATTTTAATTCTGTAAAGTTGGATGGTGCTCAACTGCATTACATATCCTCACAAATGCAATTTTACAACATTTCATGTTGATTCAGGTCAGAACTGACTTGGTTTCAAGAGTTTGATGAATTGTAATGTAAACTTGCAAATACACATGTATACTCTTCACCTATGATAGAGAATGCCCTTATGTACAGTGTGGAAGCATATCAAGCTGAGAGAAGCTTGATTTGGATGGTTTTGCAATATCTTCATTCTGTAAAGTTAGATGTGCTCAACTGCATTACATATGCTTACAAATGCAATTTTACAAAATTTCATGTTGTTTTACGTCAGAACTGACTTGGTTTCAAGACTTTGATGAATTGTAATGTATTCTTGCAAATACACATGTAAACTCTTCACCTTATACAGAGAATGCCCTTAAGTACAGTGTGGAAGCAAATCAAGCAGAGAGAAGCTTGATTTTGATGATTTTGCAATATCTTAATTCTGTAAAGTTGGATGTTGCTCAACTGCATTACATATGCTTACAAATGCAATTTTACAAAATTTCATGTTGTTTCAGATCAGAACTGACTTGGTTTCAAGAGTTTGATGAATTGTAATGTAAACTTGCAAATACACATGTAAACTCTTCACCTATGATAGAGAATGCACTTATGTACAGTGTGGAAGCATATCAAGCTGAGAGAAGCTTGATTTGGATGGTTTTGCAATATCTTCATTCTGTAAAGTTAGATGTGCTCAACTGCATTTAATATGCTTACAAATGCCATTTTACAACATTTCATGTTGTTTTAGGTCAGAACTGACTTGGTTTCAAGAGTTTGATGAATTGTAATGTAAACTTGCAAATACACATGTAAACTCTTCACCTATGATAGAGAATGCCCTTATGTACAGTGTGGAAGCATATCAAGCAGAGAGAAGCTTGATTTGGATGGTTTTGCAATATCTTCATTCTGTAAAGTTAGATGTGCTCAACTGCATTACATATGCTTACAAATGCAATTTTACAACATTTCATGTTGTTTTACGTCAGAACTGACTTGGTTTCAAGAGTTTGATGAATTGTAATGTATTCTTGCAAATACAAATGTAAACTCTTCACCTTATACAGAGAATGCCCTTAAGTACAGTGTGGAAGCAATTCAAGCAGAGAGAAGCTTGATTTGGATGGTTTTGCAATATCTTCATTCTGTAAAGTTAGATGTGCTCAACTGCATTACATATGCTCACAAATGCAATTTTACAACATTTCATGTTGTTTCAGGTCAGAACTGACTTGGTTTCAAGAGTTTGATGAATTGTAATGTAAACTTGCAAATACACATGTAAACTCTTCACCTATGATAGAGAATGCCCTTATGTACAGTGTGGAAGCATATCAAGCTGAGAGAAGCTTGATTTGGATGGTTTTGCAATATCTTCATTCTGTAAAGTTAGATGTGCTCAACTGCATTACATATGCTTACAAATGCAATTTTACAACATTTCATGTAGTTTCAGGTCAGAACTGACTTGGTTTTAAGAGTTTGATGAATTGTAATGTAAACTTGCAAATACACATGTATACTCTTCACCTATGATAGAGAATGCACTTATGTACAGTGTGGAAGCATATCAAGCTGAGAGAAGCTTGATTTGGATGGTTTTGCAATATCTTCATTCTGTAAAGTTAGATGTGCTCAACTGCATTTAATATGCTTACAAATGCCATTTTACAACATTTCATGTTGTTTTAGGTCAGAACTGACTTGGTTTCAAGAGTTTGATGAATTGTAATGTAAACTTGCAAATACACATGTAAACTCTTCACCTATGATAGAGAATGCCCTTATGTACAGTGTGGAAGCATATCAAACTGAGAGAAGCTTGATTTGGATGGTTTTGCAATATCTTCATTCTGTAAAGTTAGATGTGCTCAACTGCATTACATATGCTTACAAATGCAATTTTACAACATTTCATGTTGTTTTACGTCAGAACTGACTTGGTTTAAAGAGTTTGATGAATTGTAATGTATTCTTGCAAATACACATGTAAACTCTTCACCTTATACAGAGAATGCCCTTAAGTACAGTGTGGAAGCAATTCAAGCAGAGAGAAGCTTGATTTGGATGGTTTTGCAATATCTTCATTCTGTAAAGTTAGATGTGCTCAACTGCATTACATATGCTCACAAATGCAATTTTACAACATTTCATGTTGTTTCAGGTCAAAACTGACTTGGCTTCAAGAGTTTGATGAATTGTAATGTAAACTTGCAAATACACATGTATACTCTTCACCTATGATAGAGAATGCCCTTATGTACAGTGTGGAAGCATATCAAGCTGAGAGAAGCTTGATTTGGATGGTTTTGCAATATCTTCATTCTGTAAAGTTAGATGTGCTCAACTGCATTACATATGCTTACAATTGCAATTTTACAACATTTCATGTTGTTTTAGGTCAGAACTGACTTGGTTTCAAGAGTTTGATGAATTGTAATGTAAACTTGCAAATACACATGTAAACTCTTTACCTATGATAGAGACTGCCCTTATGTACAGTGTGGAAGCATATCAAGCTGAGAGAAGCTTGATTTGGATGGTTTTGCAACATCTTCATTCTGTAAAGCTAGATGTGCTCAATTGCATTACATATGCTTACAAATGCAATTTTACAACATTTCATGTAGTTTCAGATCAGAACTGACTTGGTTTCAAGAGTTTGATGAATTGTAATGTATTCTTGCAAATACACATGTAAACTCTTCACCTTATACAGAGAATGCCCTTAAGTACAGTGTGGAAGCAAATCAAGCAGAGAGAAGCTTGATTTTGATGATTTTGCAAAATCTTAATTCTGTAAAGTTGGATGTTGCTCAATTGCATTACATATGCTCACAAATGCAATTTTACAACATTTCATGTTGTTTCAGGTCAGAACTGACTTGGTTTCAAGAGTTTGATGAATTGTAATGTAAACTTGCAAATACTCATGTAAACTCTTCACCTATGAAAGAGAATGCCCTTATGTACAGTGTGGAAGCATATCAAGCAGAGAGAAGCTTGATTTGGATGGTTTTGCAATATCTTCATTCTGCAAAGTTAGATGTGCTCAACTGCATTACATATGCTTACAAATGCAATTTTACAACATTTCATGTTGTTTCAGATCAGAACTGACTTGGTTTCAAGAGTTTGATGAATTGTAATGTAAACTTGCAAATACACATGTATACTCTTCACCTATGATAGAGAATGCCCTTATGTACAGTGTGGAAGCATATCAAGCTGAGAGAAGCTTGATTTGGATGGTTTTGCAATATCTTCATTCTGTAAAGTTAGATGTGCTCAATTGCATTACATATGCTTACAAATGCAATTTTACAACATTTCATGTTGTTTCAGGTCAGAACTGACTTGGTTTTAAGAGTTTGATGAATTGTAATGTAAACTTGCAAATACACATGTATACTCTTCACCTATGATAGAGAATGCCCTTATGTACAGTGTGGAAGCATATCAAGCTGAGAGAAGCTTGATTTGGATGGTTTTGCAATATCTTAATTCTGTAAAGTTGGATGTTGCTCAACTGCATTACATATGCTCACAAATGCAATTTTACAACATTTCATGTTGTTTCAGGTCAGAACTGACTTGGTTTCAAGAGTTTGATGAATTGTAATGTAAACTTGCAAATACACATGTAAACTCTTCATCTATGATAGAGAATGCCCTTATGTACAGTGTGGAAGCATATCAAGCAGAGAGAAGCTTGATTTGGATGGTTTTGCAATATCTTCATTCTGTAAAGCTAGATGTGCTCAACTGCATTACATATGCTTACAAATGCAATTTTACAACATTTCATGTTGTTTTACGTCAGAACTGACTTGGTTTCAAGACTTTGATGAATTGTAATGTATTCTTGCAAATACACATGTAAACTCTTCACCTTATACAGAGAATGCCCTTAAGTACAGTGTGGAAGCAAATCAAGCAGAGAGAAGCTTGATTTTGATGATTTTGCAATATCTTAATTCTGTAAAGTTGGATGTTGCTCAACTGCATTACATATGCTTACAAATGCAATTTTACAAAATTTCATGTTGTTTCAGATCAGAACTGACTTGGTTTCAAGAGTTTGATGAATTGTAATGTAAACTTGCAAATACACATGTAAACTCTTCACCTATGATAGAGAATGCACTTATGTACAGTGTGGAAGCATATCAAGCTGAGAGAAGCTTGATTTGGATGGTTTTGCAATATCTTCATTCTGTAAAGTTAGATGTGCTCAACTGCATTTAATATGCTTACAAATGCCATTTTACAACATTTCATGTTGTTTTAGGTCAGAACTGACTTGGTTTCAAGAGTTTGATGAATTGTAATGTAAACTTGCAAATACACATGTAAACTCTTCACCTATGATAGAGAATGCCCTTATGTACAGTGTGGAAGCATATCAAGCAGAGAGAAGCTTGATTTGGATGGTTTTGCAATATCTTCATTCTGTAAAGTTAGATGTGCTCAACTGCATTACATATGCTTACAAATGCAATTTTACAACATTTCATGTTGTTTTACGTCAGAACTGACTTGGTTTCAAGAGTTTGATGAATTGTAATGTATTCTTGCAAATACAAATGTAAACTCTTCACCTTATACAGAGAATGCCCTTAAGTACAGTGTGGAAGCAATTCAAGCAGAGAGAAGCTTGATTTGGATGGTTTTGCAATATCTTCATTCTGTAAAGTTAGATGTGCTCAACTGCATTACATATGCTCACAAATGCAATTTTACAACATTTCATGTTGTTTCAGGTCAGAACTGACTTGGTTTCAAGAGTTTGATGAATTGTAATGTAAACTTGCAAATACACATGTAAACTCTTCACCTATGATAGAGAATGCCCTTATGTACAGTGTGGAAGCATATCAAGCTGAGAGAAGCTTGATTTGGATGGTTTTGCAATATCTTCATTCTGTAAAGTTAGATGTGCTCAACTGCATTACATATGCTTACAAATGCAATTTTACAACATTTCATGTAGTTTCAGGTCAGAACTGACTTGGTTTTAAGAGTTTGATGAATTGTAATGTAAACTTGCAAATACACATGTATACTCTTCACCTATGATAGAGAATTCACTTATGTACAGTGTGGAAGCATATCAAGCTGAGAGAAGCTTGATTTGGATGGTTTTGCAATATCTTCATTCTGTAAAGTTAGATGTGCTCAACTGCATTTAATATGCTTACAAATGCCATTTTACAACATTTCATGTTGTTTTAGGTCAGAACTGACTTGGTTTCAAGAGTTTGATGAATTGTAATGTAAACTTGCAGATACACATGTAAACTCTTCACCTATGATAGAGAATGCCCTTATGTACAGTGTGGAAGCATATCAAGCAGAGAGAAGCTTGATTTGGATGGTTTTGCAATATCTTCATTCTGTAAAGTTAGATGTGCTCAACTGCATTACATATGCTTACAAATGCAATTTTACAACATTTCATGTTGTTTTACGTCAGAACTGACTTGGTTTAAAGAGTTTGATGAATTGTAATGTATTCTTGCAAATACACATGTAAACTCTTCACCTTATACAGAGAATGCCCTTAAGTACAGTGTGGAAGCAATTCAAGCAGAGAGAAGCTTGATTTGGATGGTTTTGCAATATCTTCATTCTGTAAAGTTAGATGTGCTCAACTGCATTACATATGCTCACAAATGCAATTTTACAACATTTCATGTTGTTTCAGGTCAGAACTGACTTGGTTTCAAGAGTTTGATGAATTGTAATGTATACTTGCAAATACACATGTAAACTCTTCACCTATGATAGAGAATGCCCTTATGTACAGTGTGGAAGCATATCAAGCTGAGAGAAGCTTGATTTGGATGGTTTTGCAATATCTTCATTCTGTAAAGTTAGATGTGCTCAACTGCATTACATATGCTTACAAATGCAATTTTACAACATTTCATGTAGTTTCAGGTCAGAACTGACTTGGTTTAAAGAGTTTGATGAATTGTAATGTATTCTTGCAAATACACATGTAAACTCTTCACCTTATACAGAGAATGCCCTTAAGTACAGTGTGGAAGCAATTCAAGCAGAGAGAAGCTTGATTTGGATGGTTTTGCAATATCTTCATTCTGTAAAGTTAGATGTGCTCAACTGCATTACATATGCTCACAAATGCAATTTTACAACATTTCATGTTGTTTCAGGTCAGAACTGACTTGGTTTCAAGAGTTTGATGAATTGTAATGTATACTTGCAAATACACATGTAAACTCTTCACCTATGATAGAGATTGCCCTTATGTACAGTGTGGAAGCATATCAAGCTGAGAGAAGCTTGATTTGGATGGTTTTGCAATATCTTCATTCTGTAAAGTTAGATGTGCTCAACTGCATTACATATGCTTACAAATGCAATTTTACAACATTTCATGTAGTTTCAGGTCAGAACTGACTTGGTTTCAAGAGTTTGATGAATTGTAATGTATTCTTGCAAATACACATGTAAACTCTTCACCTTATACAGAGAATGCCCTTAAGTACAGTGTGGAAGCAAATCAAGCAGAGAGAAGCTTGATTTTGATGATTTTGCAATATCTTCATTCTGTAAAGTTAGATGTGCTCAACTGCATTTAATATGCTTACAAATGCCATTTTACAACATTTCATGTTGTTTTAGGTCAGAACTGACTTGGTTTCAAGAGTTTGATGAATTGTAATGTAAACTTGCAGATACACATGTAAACTCTTCACCTATGATAGAGAATGCCCTTATGTACAGTGTGGAAGCATATCAAGCAGAGAGAAGCTTGATTTGGATGGTTTTGCAATATCTTCATTCTGTAAAGTTAGATGTGCTCAACTGCATTACATATGCTTACAAATGCAATTTTACAACATTTCATGTTGTTTTACGTCAGAACTGACTTGGTTTAAAGAGTTTGATGAATTGTAATGTATTCTTGCAAATACACATGTAAACTCTTCACCTTATACAGAGAATGCCCTTAAGTACAGTGTGGAAGCAATTCAAGCAGAGAGAAGCTTGATTTGGATGGTTTTGCAATATCTTCATTCTGTAAAGTTAGATGTGCTCAACTGCATTACATATGCTCACAAATGCAATTTTACAACATTTCATGTTGTTTCAGGTCAGAACTGACTTGGTTTCAAGAGTTTGATGAATTGTAATGTATACTTGCAAATACACATGTAAACTCTTCACCTATGATAGAGAATGCCCTTATGTACAGTGTGGAAGCATATCAAGCTGAGAGAAGCTTGATTTGGATGGTTTTGCAATATCTTCATTCTGTAAAGTTAGATGTGCTCAACTGCATTACATATGCTTACAAATGCAATTTTACAACATTTCATGTAGTTTCAGGTCAGAACTGACTTGGTTTCAAGAGTTTGATGAATTGTAATGTATTCTTGCAAATACACATGTAAACTCTTCACCTTATACAGAGAATGCCCTTAAGTACAGTGTGGAAGCAATTCAAGCAGAGAGAAGCTTGATTTGGATGGTTTTGCAATATCTTCATTCTGTAAAGTTAGATGTGCTCAACTGCATTACATATGCTCACAAATGCAATTTTACAACATTTCATGTTGTTTCAGGTCAAAACTGACTTGGTTTCAAGAGTTTGATGAATTGTAATGTAAACTTGCAAATACACATGTATACTCTTCACCTATGATAGAGAATGCCCTTATGTACAGTGTGGAAGCATATCAAGCTGAGAGAAGCTTGATTTGGATGGTTTTGCAATATCTTCATTCTGTAAAGTTAGATGTGCTCAACTGCATTACATATGCTTACAATTGCAATTTTACAACATTTCATGTTGTTTTAGGTCAGAACTGACTTGGTTTCAAGAGTTTGATGAATTGTAATGTAAACTTGCAAATACACATGTAAACTCTTTACCTATGATAGAGACTGCCCTTATGTACAGTGTGGAAGCATATCAAGCTGAGAGAAGCTTGATATGGATGGTTTTGCAATATCTTCATTCTGTAAAGCTAGATGTGCTCAACTGCATTACATATGCTTACAAATGCAATTTTACAACATTTCATGTAGTTTCAGATCAGAACTGACTTGGTTTCAAGAGTTTGATGAATTGTAATGTATTCTTGCAAATACACATGTAAACTCTTCACCTTATACAGAGAATGCCCTTAAGTACAGTGTGGAAGCAAATCAAGCAGAGAGAAGCTTGATTTTGATGATTTTGCAATATCTTAATTCTGTAAAGTTGGATGTTGCTCAACTGCATTACATATGCTCACAAATGCAATTTTACAACATTTCATGTTGTTTCAGGTCAAAACTGACTTGGTTTCAAGAGTTTGATGAATTGTAATGTAAACTTGCAAATACACATGTATACTCTTCACCTATGATAGAGAATGCCCTTATGTACAGTGTGGAAGCATATCAAGCTGAGAGAAGCTTGATTTGGATGGTTTTGCAATATCTTCATTCTGTAAAGTTAGATGTGCTCAACTGCATTACATATGCTTACAATTGCAATTTTACAACATTTCATGTTGTTTTAGGTCAGAACTGACTTGGTTTCAAGAGTTTGATGAATTGTAATGTAAACTTGCAAATACACATGTAAACTCTTTACCTATGATAGAGACTGCCCTTATGTACAGTGTGGAAGCATATCAAGCTGAGAGAAGCTTGATATGGATGGTTTTGCAATATCTTCATTCTGTAAAGCTAGATGTGCTCAACTGCATTACATATGCTTACAAATGCAATTTTACAACATTTCATGTAGTTTCAGATCAGAACTGACTTGGTTTCAAGAGTTTGATGAATTGTAATGTATTCTTGCAAATACACATGTAAACTCTTCACCTTATACAGAGAATGCCCTTAAGTACAGTGTGGAAGCAAATCAAGCAGAGAGAAGCTTGATTTTGATGATTTTGCAATATCTTAATTCTGTAAAGTTGGATGTTGCTCAACTGCATTACATATGCTCACAAATGCAATTTTACAACATTTCATGTTGTTTCAGGTCAAAACTGACTTGGTTTCAAGAGTTTGATGAATTGTAATGTAAACTTGCAAATACACATGTATACTCTTCACCTATGATAGAGAATGCCCTTATGTACAGTGTGGAAGCATATCAAGCTGAGAGAAGCTTGATTTGGATGGTTTTGCAATATCTTCATTCTGTAAAGTTAGATGTGCTCAACTGCATTACATATGCTTACAATTGCAATTTTACAACATTTCATGTTGTTTTAGGTCAGAACTGACTTGGTTTCAAGAGTTTGATGAATTGTAATGTAAACTTGCAAATACACATGTAAACTCTTTACCTATGATAGAGACTGCCCTTATGTACAGTGTGGAAGCATATCAAGCTGAGAGAAGCTTGATTTGGATGGTTTTGCAATATCTTCATTCTGTAAAGCTAGATGTGCTCAACTGCATTACATATGCTTACAAATGCAATTTTACAACATTTCATGTAGTTTCAGATCAGAACTGACTTGGTTTCAAGAGTTTGATGAATTGTAATGTATTCTTGCAAATACACATGTAAACTCTTCACCTTATACAGAGAATGCCCTTAAGTACAGTGTGGAAGCAAATCAAGCAGAGAGAAGCTTGATTTTGATGATTTTGCAATATCTTAATTCTGTAAAGTTGGATGTTGCTCAATTGCATTACATATGCTCACAAATTTAATTTTACAACATTTCATGTTGTTTCAGGTCAGAACTGACTTGGTTTCAAGAGTTTGATGAATTGTAATGTAAACTTGCAAATACTCATGTAAACTCTTCACCTATGAAAGAGAATGCCCTTATGTACAGTGTGGAAGCATATCAAGCAGAGAGAAGCTTGATTTGGATGGTTTTGCAATATCTTCATTCTGCAAAGTTAGATGTGCTCAACTGCATTACATATGCTTACAAATGCAATTTTACAACATTTCATGTTGTTTCAGATCAGAACTGACTTGGTTTCAAGAGTTTGATGAATTGTAATGTAAACTTGCAAATACTCATGTAAACTCTTCACCTATGATAGAGAATGCCCTTATGTACAGTGTGGAAGCATATCAAGCTGAGAGAAGCTTGATTTGGATGGTTTTGCAATATCTTAATTATGTAAAGTTGGATGTTGCTCAACTGCATTACATATGCTCACAAATGCAATTTTACAACATTTCATGTTGTTTCAGATCAGAACTGACTTGGTTTCAAGAGTTTGATGAATTGTAATGTAAACTTGCAAATACACATGTATACTGTTCACCTATGATAGAGAATGCCCTTATGTACAGTGTGGAAGCATATCAAGCTGAGAGAAGCTTGATTTGGATGGTTTTGCAATATCTTCATTCTGTAAAGTTAGATGTGCTCAACTGCATTACATATGCTTACAAATGCAATTTTACAACATTTCATGTTGTTTCAGGTCAGAACTGACTTGGTTTCAAGAGTTTTATGAATTGTAATGTAAACTTGCAAATACACATGTATACTCTTCACCTATGATAGAGAATGCCCTTATGTACAGTGTGGAAGCATATCAAGCTGAGAGAAGCTTGATTTGGATGGTTTTGCAATATCTTCATTCTGTAAAGTTAGATGTGCTCAACTGCATTACATATGCTTACAATTGCAATTTTACAACATTTCATGTTGTTTTAGGTCAGAACTGACTTGGTTTCAAGAGTTTGATGAATTGTAATGTAAACTTGCAAATACACATGTAAACTCTTTACCTATGATAGAGACTGCCCTTATGTACAGTGTGGAAGCATATCAAGCTGAGAGAAGCTTGATTTGGATGGTTTTGCAATATCTTCATTCTGTAAAGCTAGATGTGCTCAACTGCATTACATATGCTTACAAATGCAATTTTACAACATTTCATATAGTTTCAGATCAGAACTGACTTGGTTTCAAGAGTTTGATGAATTGTAATGTATTCTTGCAAATACACATGTAAACTCTTCACCTTATACAGAGAATGCCCTTAAGTACAGTGTGGAAGCAAATCAAGCAGAGAGAAGCTTGATTTTGATGATTTTGCAATATCTTAATTCTGTAAAGTTGGATGTTGCTCAACTGCATTACATATGCTCACAAATGCAATTTTACAACATTTCATGTTGTTTCAGGTCAGAACTGACTTGGTTTCAAGAGTTTGATGAATTGTAATGTAAACTTGCAAATACACATGTAAACTCTTCACCTATGATAGAGAATGCCCTTATGTACAGTGTGGAAGCATATCAAGCAGAGAGAAGCTTGATTTGGATGGTTTTGCAATATCTTCATTCTGTAAAGTTAGATGTGCTCAACTGCATTACATATGCTTACAAATGCAATTTTACAAGATTTCATGTTGTTTCAGATCAGAACTGACTTGGTTTCAAGAGTTTGATGAATTGTAATGTAAACTTGCAAATACACATGTATACTCTTCACCTATGATAGATAATGCCCTTATGTACAGTGTGGAAGCATATCAAGCTGAGAGAAGCTTGATTTGGATGGTTTTGCAATATCTTCATTCTGTAAAGTTAGATGTGCTCAACTGCATTTAATATGCTTACAAATGCCATTTTACAACATTTCATGTTGTTTTAGGTCAGAACTGACTTGGTTTCAAGAGTTTGATGAATTGTAATGTAAACTTGCAAATACACATGTAAACTCTTCACCTATGATAGAGAATGCCCTTATGTACAGTGTGGAAGCATATCAAGCAGAGAGAAGCTTGATTTGGATGGTTTTGCAATATCTTCATTCTGTAAAGTTAGATGTGCTCAACTGCATTACATATGCTTACAAATGCAATTTTACAACATATCATGTTGTTTTACGTCAGAACTGACTTGGTTTCAAGAGTTTGATGAATTGTAATGTATTCTTGCAAATACACATGTAAACTCTTCACCTTATACAGAGAATGCCCTTAAGTACAGTGTGGAATCAATTCAAGCAGAGAGAAGCTTGATTTTGATGATTTTGCAATATCTTAATTCTGTAAAGTTGGATGTTGCTCAACTGCATTACATATGCTCACAAATGCAATTTTACAACATTTCATGTTGTTTCAGGTCAGAACTGACTTGGTTTCAAGAGTTTGATGAATTGTAATGTAAACTTGCAAATACACATGTAAACTCTTCACCTATGATAGAGAATGCCCTTATGTACAGTGTGGAAGCATATCAAACTGAGAGAAGCTTGATTTGGATGGTTTTGCAATATCTTCATTCTGTAAAGTTAGATGTGCTCAACTGCATTACATATGCTTACAAATGCAATTTTACAACATTTCATGTAGTTTCAGGTCAGAACTGACTTGGTTTTAAGAGTTTGATGAATTGTAATGTAAACTTGCAAATACACATGTATACTCTTCACCTATGATAGAGAATGCCCTTATGTACAGTGTGGAAGCAAATCAAGCAGAGAGAAGCTTGATTTGGATGGTTTTGCAATATCTTAATTCTGTAAAGTTGGATGTTGCTCAACTGCATTACATATGCTCACAAATGCAATTTTACAACATTTCATGTTGTTTCAGGTCAGAACTGACTTGATTTCAAGAGTTTGATGAATTGTAATGTAAACTTGCAAATACACATGTAAACTCTTCACCTATGATAGAGAATGCCCTTATGTACAGTGTGGAAGCATATCAAGCTGAGAGAAGCTTGATTTGGATGGTTTTGCAATATCTTCATTCTGTAAAGTTAGATGTGCTCAACTGCATTACATATGCTTACAAATGCAATTTTACAACATTTCATGTTGTTTTAGGTCAGAACTGACTTGGTTTCAAGAGTTTGATGAATTGTAATGTAAACTTGCAAATACACATGTAAACTCTTTACCTATGATAGAGACTGCCCTTATGTACAGTGTGGAAGCATATCAAGCTGAGAGAAGCTTGATTTGGATGGTTTTGCAATATCTTCATTCTGTAAAGCTAGATGTGCTCAACTGCATTACATATGCTTACAAATGCAATTGTACAACATTTCATGTAGTTTCAGGTCAGAACTGACTTGGTTTTAAGAGTTTGATGAATTGTAATGTAAACTTGCAAATACACATGTATACTCTTCACCTATGATAGAGAATGCCCTTATGTACAGTGTGGAAGCAAATCAAGCAGAGAGAAGCTTGATTTTGATGATTTTGCAATATCTTAATTCTGTAAAGTTGGATGTTGCTCAACTGCATTACATATGCTCACAAATGCAATTTTACAACATTTCATGTTGTGTCAGGTCAGAACTGACTTGGTTTCAAGAGTTTGATGAATTGTAATGTAAACTTGCAAATACACATGTAAACTCTTCACCTATGATAGAGAATGCCCTTATGTACAGTGTGGAAGCATATCAAGCAGAGAGAAGCTTGATTTGGATGGTTTTGCAATATCTTCATTCTGTAAAGTTAGATGTGCTCAACTGCATTACATAAGCTTACAAATGCAATTTTACAAGATTTCATGTTGTTTCAGATCAGAACTGACTTGGTTTCAAGAGTTTGATGAATTGTAATGTAAACTTGTAATTACACATGTATACTCTTAACCTATGATAGAGAATGCCCTTATGTACAGTGTGGAAGCATATCAAGCTGAGAGAATCTTGATTTGGATGGTTTTGCAATATCTTAATAATGTAAAGTTGGATGTTTCTCAACTGCATTACATATGCTCACAAATGCAATTTTACAACATTTCATGTTGTTTCAGATCAGAACTGACTTGGTTTCAAGAGTTTGATGAATTGTAATGTAAACTTGCAAATACACATGTAAACTCTTCACCTATGATAGAGAATGCCCTTATGTACAGTGTGGAAGCATATCAAACTGAGAGAAGCTTGATTTGGATGGTTTTGCAATATCTTCATTCTGTAAAGTTAGATGTGCTCAACTGCATTACATATGCTTACAAATGCAATTTTACAACATTTCATGTAGTTTCAGGTCAGAACTGACTTGGTTTTAAGAGTTTGATGAATTGTAATGTAAACTTGCAAATACACATGTATACTCTTCACCTATGATAGAGAATGCCCTTATGTACAGTGTGGAAGCAAATCAAGCAGAGAGAAGCTTGATTTGGATGGTTTTGCAATATCTTAATTCTGTAAAGTTGGATGTTGCTCAACTGCATTACATATGCTTACAAATGCAATTTTACAAGATTTCATGTTGTTTCAGATCAGAACTGACTTGGTTTCAAGAGTTTGATGAATTGTAATGTAAACTTGTAATTACACATGTATACTCTTAACCTATGATAGAGAATGCCCTTATGTACAGTGTGGAAGCATATCAAGCTGAGAGAATCTTGATTTGGATGGTTTTGCAATATCTTAATAATGTAAAGTTGGATGTTGCTCAACTGCATTACATATGCTCACAAATGCAATTTTACAACATTTCATGTTGTTTCAGATCAGAACTGACTTGGTTTCAAGAGTTTGATGAATTGTAATGTAAACTTGCAAATACACATGTAAACTCTTCACCTATGATAGAGAATGCCCTTATGTACAGTGTGGAAGCATATCAAACTGAGAGAAGCTTGATTTGGATGGTTTTGCAATATCTTCATTCTGTAAAGTTAGATGTGCTCAACTGCATTACATATGCTTACAAATGCAATTTTACAACATTTCATGTAGTTTCAGGTCAGAACTGACTTGGTTTTAAGAGTTTGATGAATTGTAATGTAAACTTGCAAATACACATGTATACTCTTCACCTATGATAGAGAATGCCCTTATGTACAGTGTGGAAGCAAATCAAGCAGAGAGAAGCTTGATTTGGATGGTTTTGCAATATCTTAATTCTGTAAAGTTGGATGTTGCTCAACTGCATTACATATGCTCACAAATGCAATTTTACAACATTTCATGTTGTTTCAGGTCAGAACTGACTTGATTTCAAGAGTTTGATGAATTGTAATGTAAACTTGCAAATACACATGTAAACTCTTCACCTATGATAGAGAATGCCCTTATGTACAGTGTGGAAGCATATCAAGCTGAGAGAAGCTTGATTTGGATGGTTTTGCAATATCTTCATTCTGTAAAGTTAGATGTGCTCAACTGCATTACATATGCTTACAAATGCAATTTTACAACATTTCATGTTGTTTTAGGTCAGAACTGACTTGGTTTCAAGAGTTTGATGAATTGTAATGTAAACTTGCAAATACACATGTAAACTCTTTACCTATGATAGAGACTGCCCTTATGTACAGTGTGGAAGCATATCAAGCTGAGAGAAGCTTGATTTGGATGGTTTTGCAATATCTTCATTCTGTAAAGCTAGATGTGCTCAACTGCATTACATATGCTTACAAATGCAATTGTACAACATTTCATGTAGTTTCAGGTCAGAACTGACTTGGTTTTAAGAGTTTGATGAATTGTAATGTAAACTTGCAAATACACATGTATACTCTTCACCTATGATAGAGAATGCCCTTATGTACAGTGTGGAAGCAAATCAAGCAGAGAGAAGCTTGATTTTGATGATTTTGCAATATCTTAATTCTGTAAAGTTGGATGTTGCTCAACTGCATTACATATGCTCACAAATGCAATTTTACAACATTTCATGTTGTTTCAGGTCAGAACTGACTTGGTTTCAAGAGTTTGATGAATTGTAATGTAAACTTGCAAATACACATGTAAACTCTTCACCTATGATAGAGAATGCCCTTATGTACAGTGTGGAAGCATATCAAGCAGAGAGAAGCTTGATTTGGATGGTTTTGCAATATCTTCATTCTGTAAAGTTAGATGTGCTCAACTGCATTACATATGCTTACAAATGCAATTTTACAAGATTTCATGTTGTTTCAGATCAGAACTTACTTGGTTTCAAGAGTTTGATGAATTGTAATGTAAACTTGTAATTACACATGTATACTCTTAACCTATGATAGAGAATGCCCTTATGTACAGTGTGGAAGCATATCAAGCTGAGAGAAGCTTGATTTGGATGGTTCTGCAATATCTTAATAATGTAAAGTTGGATGTTGCTCAACTGCATTACATATGCTTACAAATGCAATTTTACAACATTTCATGTAGTTTCAGGTCAGAACTGACTTGGTTTTTAGAGTTTGATGAATTGTAATGTAAACTTGCAAATACACATGTATACTCTTCACCTATGATAGAGAATGCCCTTATGTACAGTGTGGAAGCATATCAAGCTGAGAGAAGCTTGATTTGGATGGTTTTGCAATATCTTCATTCTGTAAAGTTGGATGTTGCTCAACTGCATTACATATGCTCACAAATGCAATTTTACAACATTTCATGTTGTTTCAGGTCAGAACTGACTTGATTTCAAGAATTTGATGAATTGTAATGTAAACTTGCAAATACACATGTAAACTCTTCACCTATGATAGAGAATGCCCTTATGTACAGTGTGGAAGCATATCAAGCTGAGAGAAGCTTGATTTGGATGGTTTTGCAATATCTTCATTCTGTAAAGTTAGATGTGCTCAACTGCATTACATATGCTTACAAATGCAATTTTACAACATTTCATGTAGTTTCAGGTCAGAACTGACTTGGTTTTAAGAGTTTGATGAATTGTAATGTAAACTTGCAAATACACATGTATACTCTTCACCTATGATAGAGAATGCCCTTATGTACAGTGTGGAAGCATATCAAGCTGAGAGAAGCTTGATTTGGATGGTTTTGCAATATCTTCATTCTGTAAAGTTAGATGTGCTCAACTGCATTACATATGCTTACAATTGCAATTTTACAACATTTCATGTTGTTTTAGGTCAGAACTGACTTGGTTTCAAGAGTTTGATGAATTGTAATGTAAACTTGCAAATACACATGTAAACTCTTTACCTATGATAGAGACTGTCCTTATGTACAGTGTGGAAGCATATCAAGCTGAGAGAAGCTTGATTTGGATGGTTTTGCAATATCTTCATTCTGTAAAGTTAGATGTGCTCAACTGCATTACATATGCTTACAAATGCAATTTTACAAGATTTCATGTTGCTTCAGATCAGAACTGACTTGGTTTCAAGAGTTTGATTAATTGTAATGTAAACTTGTAATTACACATGTATACTCTTCACCTATGATAGAGAATGCCCTTATGTACAGTGTGGAAGCATATCAAGCTGAGAGAAGCTTGATTTGGATGGTTTTGCAATATCTTAATTCTGTAAAGTTGGATGTTGCTCAACTGCATTACATATGCTCACAAATGCAATTTTACAACATTTCATGTTGTTTCAGATCAGAACTGAATTGGTTTCAAGAGTTTTTATGAATTGTAATGTAAACTTGCAAATACACATGTATACTCTTCACCTATGATAGAGAATGCCCTTATGTACAGTGTGGAAGCATATCAAGCTGAGAGAAGCTTGATTTGGATGGTTTTGCAATATCTTCATTCTGTAAAGTTGGATGTTGCTCAACTGCATTACATACGCTCACAAATGCAATTTTACAACATTTCATGTTGTTTCAGGTCAGAACTGACTTGATTTCAAGAATTTGATGAATTGTAATGTAAACTTGCAAATACACATGTAAACTCTTCACCTATGATAGAGAATGCCCTTATGTACAGTGTGGAAGCATATCAAGCTGAGAGAAGCTTGATTTGGATGGTTTTGCAATATCTTCATTCTGTAAAGTTAGATGTGCTCAACTGCATTACATATGCTTACAAATGCAATTTTACAACATTTCATGTAGTTTCAGGTCAGAACTGACTTGGTTTTAAGAGTTTGATGAATTGTAATGTAAACTTGCAAATACACATGTATACTCTTCACCTATGATAGAGAATGCCCTTATGTACAGTGTGGAAGCATATCAAGCTGAGAGAAGCTTGATTTGGATGGTTTTGCAATATCTTCATTCTGTAAAGTTAGATGTGCTCAACTGCATTACATATGCTTACAATTGCAATTTTACAACATTTCATGTTGTTTTAGGTCAGAACTGACTTGGTTTCAAGAGTTTGATGAATTGTAATGTAAACTTGCAAATACACATGTAAACTCTTTACCTATGATAGAGACTGCCCTTATGTACAGTGTGGAAGCATATCAAGCTGAGAGAAGCTTGATTTGGATGGTTTTGCAATATCTTCATTCTGTAAAGCTAGATGTGCTCAACTGCATTACATATGCTTACAAATGCAATTTTACAACATTTCATGTAGTTTCAGATCAGAACTGACTTGGTTTCAAGAGTTTGATGAATTGTAATGTATTCTTGCAAATACACATGTAAACTCTTCACCTTATACAGAGAATGCCCTTAAGTACAATGTGGAAGCAAATCAAGCAGAGAGAAGTTTGATTTTGATGATTTTGCAATATCTTAATTCTGTAAAGTTGGATGTTGCTCAACTGCATTACATATGCTCACAAATGCAATTTTACAACATTTCATGTTGTTTCAGATCAGAACTGAATTGGTTTCAAGAGTTTGATGAATTGTAATGTAAACTTGCAAATACACATGTATACTCTTCACCTATGATAGAGAATGCCCTTATGTACAGTGTGGAAGCATATCAAGCTGAGAGAAGCTTGATTTGGATGGTTTTGCAATATCTTCATTCTGTAAAGTTGGATGTTGCTCAACTGCATTACATACGCTCACAAATGCAATTTTACAACATTTCATGTTGTTTCAGGTCAGAACTGACTTGATTTCAAGAATTTGATGAATTGTAATGTAAACTTGCAAATACACATGTAAACTCTTCACCTATGATAGAGAATGCCCTTATGTACAGTGTGGAAGCATATCAAGCTGAGAGAAGCTTGATTTGGATGGTTTTGCAATATCTTCATTCTGTAAAGTTAGATGTGCTCAACTGCATTACATATGCTTACAATTGCAATTTTACAACATTTCATGTTGTTTTAGGTCAGAACTGACTTGGTTTCAAGAGTTTGATGAATTGTAATGTAAACTTGCAAATACACATGTAAACTCTTTACCTATGATAGAGACTGTCCTTATGTACAGTGTGGAAGCATATCAAGCTGAGAGAAGCTTGATTTGGATGGTTTTGCAATATCTTCATTCTGTAAAGTTAGATGTGCTCAACTGCATTACATATGCTTACAAATGCAATTTTACAAGATTTCATGTTGCTTCAGATCAGAACTGACTTGGTTTCAAGAGTTTGATTAATTGTAATGTAAACTTGTAATTACACATGTATACTCTTCACGTATGATAGAGAATGCCCTTATGTACAGTGTGGAAGCATATCAAGCAGAGAGAAGCTTGATTTGGATGGTTTTGCAATATCTTCATTCTGTAAAGTTAGATGTGCTCAACTGCATTACATATGCTTACAAATGCAATTTTACAAGATTTCATGTTGTTTCAGATCAGAACTGACTTGGTTTCAAGAGTTTGATGAATTGTAATGTAAACTTGTAATTACACATGTATACTCTTCACCTATGATAGAGAATGCCCTTATGTACAGTGTGGAAGCATATCAAGCTGAGAGAAGCTTGATTTGGATGGTTTTGCAATATCTTAATTATGTAAAGTTGGATGTTGCTCAACTGCATTACATATGCTCACAAATGCAATTTTACAACATTTCATGTTGTTTCAGATCAGAACTGACTTGGTTTCAAGAGTTTGATGAATTGTAATGTAAACTTGCAAATACACATGTATACTCTTCACCTATGATAGAGAATGCCCTTAAGTACAGTGTGGAAGCATATCAAACTGAGAGAAGCTTGATTTGGATGGTTTTGCAATATCTTAATTCTGTAAAGTTGGATGTTGCTCAACTGCATTACATATGCTCACAAATGCAATTTTACAACATTTCATGTTGTTTCAGGTCAGAACTGACTTGGTTTCAAGAGTTTGATGAATTGTAATGTAAACTTGCAAATACACATGTAAACTCTTCACCTTATACAGAGAATGCCCTTAACTACAGTGTGGAAGCAAATCAAGCAGAGAGAAGCTTGATTTTGATGATTTTGCAATATCTTAATTCTGTAAAGTTGGATGTTGCTCAGCTGCATTACATATGCTCACAAATGCAATTTTACAACATTTCATGTTGTTTCAGGTCAGAACTGACTTGATTTCAAGAATTTGATGAATTGTAATGTAAACTTGCAAATACACATGTAAACTCTTCACCTATGATAGAGAATGCCCTTATGTACAGTGTGGAAGCATATCAAGCTGAGAGAAGCTTGATTTGGATGGTTTTCCAATATCTTCATTCTGTAAAGTTAGATGTGCTCAACTGCATTACATATGCTTACAAATGCAATTTTACAACATTTCATGTAGTTTCAGGTCAGAACTGACTTGGTTTTAAGAGTTTGATGAATTGTAATGTAAACTTGCAAATACACATGTATACTCTTCACCTATGATAGAGAATGCCCTTATGTACAGTGTGGAAGCATATCAAGCTGAGAGAAGCTTGATTTGGATGGTTTTGCAATATCTTAATTATGTAAAGTTGGATGTTGCTCAACTGCATTACATATGCTCACAAATGCAATTTTACAACATTTCATGTTGTTTCAGATCAGAACTGACTTGGTTTCAAGAGTTTGATGAATTGTAATGTAAACTTGCAAATACACATGTATACTCTTCACCTATGATAGAGAATGCCCTTATGTACAGTGTGGAAGCATATCAAGCTGAGAGAAGCTTGATTTGGATGGTTTTGCAATATCTTAATTCTGTAAAGTTGGATGTTGCTCAACTGCATTACATATGCTCACAAATGCAATTTTACAACATTTCATGTTGTTTCAGGTCAGAACTGACTTGGTTTCAAAAGTTTGATGAATTGTAATGTAAACTTGCAAATACACATGTAAACTCTTCACCTATGATAGAGAATGCCCTTAAGTACAGTGTGGAAGCATATCAAACTGAGAGAAGCTTGATTTAGATTGGTTTTGCAAAATCTTAATTCTGTAAAGTTGGATGTTGCTCAACTGCATTACTTATGCTCACAAATGCAATTTTACAACATTGCATGTTGTTTCAGGTCAGAACTGACTTGGTTTCAAGAGTTTGATGAATTGTAATGTAAACTTGCAAATACACATGTAAACTCTTCACCTTATACAGAGAATGCCCTTAACTACAGTGTGGAAGCAAATCAAGCAGAGAGAAGCTTGATTTTGATGATTTTGCAATATCTTAATTCTGTAAAGTTGGATGTTGCTCAACTGCATTACATATGCTCACAAATGCAATTTTACAACATTTAATGTTGTTTCAGGTCAGAACTGACTTGGTTTCAAGAGTTTGATGAATTGTAATGTAAACTTGCAAATACACATGTAAACTCTTCACCTATGATAGAGAATGCCCTTATGTACAGTGTGGAGCATATCAAGCAGAGAGAAGCTTGATTTGGATGGTTTTGCAATATCTTAATTCTGTAAAGTTGGATGTGCTCAACTGCATTACATATTCTCACAAATGCAATTTTACAACATTTCATGTTGTTTCAGGTCAGAACTGACTTGGTTTCAAGAGTTTGATGAATTGTAATGTAAACTTGCAAATACACATGTATACTCTTCACGTATGATAGAGAATGCCCTTATGTACAGTGTGGAAGCATATCAAGCAGAGAGAAGCTTGATTTGGATGGTTTTGCAATATCTTCATTCTGTAAAGTTAGATGTGCTCAACTGCATTACATATGCTTACAAATGCAATTTTACAAGATTTCATGTTGCTTCAGATCAGAACTGACTTGGTTTCAAGAGTTTGATTAATTGTAATGTAAACTTGTAATTACACATGTATACTCTTCACCTATGATAGAGAATGCCCTTATGTACAGTGTGGAAGCATATCAAGCTGAGAGAAGCTTGATTTGGATGGTTTTGCAATATCTTAATTATGTAAAGTTGGATGTTGCTCAACTGCATTACATATGCTCACAAATGCAATTTTACAACATTTCATGTTGTTTCAGATCAGAACTGAATTGGTTTCAAGAGTTTGATGAATTGTAATGTAAACTTGCAAATACACATGTATACTCTTCACCTATGATAGAGAATGCCCTTATGTACAGTGTGGAAGCATATCAAGCTGAGAGAAGCTTGATTTGGATGGTTTTGCAATATCTTCATTCTGTAAAGTTGGATGTTGCTCAACTGCATTACATACGCTCACAAATGCAATTTTACAACATTTCATGTTGTTTCAGGTCAGAACTGACTTGATTTCAAGAATTTGATGAATTGTAATGTAAACTTGCAAATACACATGTAAACTCTTCACCTATGATAGAGAATGCCCTTATGTACAGTGTGGAAGCATATCAAGCTGAGAGAAGCTTGATTTGGATGGTTTTGCAATATCTTCATTCTGTAAAGTTAGATGTGCTCAACTGCATTACATATGCTTACAATTGCAATTTTACAACATTTCATGTTGTTTTAGGTCAGAACTGACTTGGTTTCAAGAGTTTGATGAATTGTAATGTAAACTTGCAAATACACATGTAAACTCTTTACCTATGATAGAGACTGTCCTTATGTACAGTGTGGAAGCATATCAAGCTGAGAGAAGCTTGATTTGGATGGTTTTGCAATATCTTCATTCTGTAAAGTTAGATGTGCTCAACTGCATTACATATGCTTACAAATGCAATTTTACAAGATTTCATGTTGCTTCAGATCAGAACTGACTTGGTTTCAAGAGTTTGATTAATTGTAATGTAAACTTGTAATTACACATGTATACTCTTCACGTATGATAGAGAATGCCCTTATGTACAGTGTGGAAGCATATCAAGCAGAGAGAAGCTTGATTTGGATGGTTTTGCAATATCTTCATTCTGTAAAGTTAGATGTGCTCAACTGCATTACATATGCTTACAAATGCAATTTTACAAGATTTCATGTTGTTTCAGATCAGAACTGACTTGGTTTCAAGAGTTTGATGAATTGTAATGTAAACTTGTAATTACACATGTATACTCTTCACCTATGATAGAGAATGCCCTTATGTACAGTGTGGAAGCATATCAAGCTGAGAGAAGCTTGATTTGGATGGTTTTGCAATATCTTAATTATGTAAAGTTGGATGCTGCTCAACTGCATTACATATGCTCACAAATGCAATTTTACAACATTTCATGTTGTTTCAGATCAGAACTGACTTGGTTTCAAGAGTTTGATGAATTGTAATGTAAACTTGCAAATACACATGTATACTCTTCACCTATGATAGAGAATGCCCTTATGTACAGTGTGGAAGCATATCAAGCTGAGAGAAGCTTGATTTGGATGGTTTTGCAATATCTTAATTCTGTAAAGTTGGATGTTGCTCAACTGCATTACATATGCTCACAAATGCAATTTTACAACATTTCATGTTGTTTCAGGTCAGAACTGACTTGGTTTCAAAAGTTTGATGAATTGTAATGTAAACTTGCAAATACACATGTAAACTCTTCACCTATGATAGAGAATGCCCTTAAGTACAGTGTGGAAGCATATCAAACTGAGAGAAGCTTGATTTGGATGGTTTTGCAATATCTTAATTCTGTAAAGTTGGATGTTGCTCAACTGCATTACATATGCTCACAAATGCAATTTTACAACATTTCATGTTGTTTCAGGTCAGAACTGACTTGGTTTCAAGAGTTTGATGAATTGTAATGTAAACTTGCAAATACACATGTAAACTCTTCACCTTATACAGAGAATGCCCTTAACTACAGTGTGGAAGCAAATCAAGCAGAGAGAAGCTTGATTTTGATGATTTTGCAATATCTTAATTCTGTAAAGTTGGATGTTGCTCAGCTGCATTACATATGCTCACAAATGCAATTTTACAACATTTCATGTTGTTTCAGGTCAGAACTGACTTGATTTCAAGAATTTGATGAATTGTAATGTAAACTTGCAAATACACATGTAAACTCTTCACCTATGATAGAGAATGCCCTTATGTACAGTGTGGAAGCATATCAAGCTGAGAGAAGCTTGATTTGGATGGTTTTGCAATATCTTCATTCTGTAAAGTTAGATGTGCTCAACTGCATTACATATGCTTACAAATGCAATTTTACAACATTTCATGTAGTTTCAGGTCAGAACTGACTTGGTTTTAAGAGTTTGATGAATTGTAATGTAAACTTGCAAATACACATGTATACTCTTCACCTATGATAGAGAATGCCCTTATGTACAGTGTGGAAGCATATCAAGCTGAGAGAAGCTTGATTTGGATGGTTTTGCAATATCTTAATTATGTAAAGTTGGATGTTGCTCAACTGCATTACATATGCTCACAAATGCAATTTTACAACATTTCATGTTGTTTCAGATCAGAACTGACTTGGTTTCAAGAGTTTGATGAATTGTAATGTAAACTTGCAAATACACATGTATACTCTTCACCTATGATAGAGAATGCCCTTATGTACAGTGTGGAAGCATATCAAGCTGAGAGAAGCTTGATTTGGATGGTTTTGCAATATCTTAATTCTGTAAAGTTGGATGTTGCTCAACTGCATTACATATGCTCACAAATGCAATTTTACAACATTTCATGTTGTTTCAGGTCAGAACTGACTTGGTTTCAAAAGTTTGATGAATTGTAATGTAAACTTGCAAATACACATGTAAACTCTTCACCTATGATAGAGAATGCCCTTAAGTACAGTGTGGAAGCATATCAAACTGAGAGAAGCTTGATTTAGATTGGTTTTGCAAAATCTTAATTCTGTAAAGTTGGATGTTGCTCAACTGCATTACATATGCTCACAAATGCAATTTTACAACATTGCATGTTGTTTCAGGTCAGAACTGACTTGGTTTCAAGAGTTTGATGAATTGTAATGTAAACTTGCAAATACACATGTAAACTCTTCACCTTATACAGAGAATGCCCTTAACTACAGTGTGGAAGCAAATCAAGCAGAGAGAAGCTTGATTTTGATGATTTTGCAATATCTTAATTCTGTAAAGTTGGATGTTGCTCAACTGCATTACATATGCTCACAAATGCAATTTTACAACATTTAATGTTGTTTCAGGTCAGAACTGACTTGGTTTCAAGAGTTTGATGAATTGTAATGTTAACTTGCAAATACACATGTAAACTCTTTACCTATGATAGAGACTGCCCTTATGTACAGTGTGGAAGCATATCAAGCTGATAGAAGCTTGATTTGGATGGTTTTGCAATATCTTAATTCTGTAAAGTTGGATGTTGCTCAACTGCATTACATATGCTTACAAATGCAATTTTACAACATTTCATGTTGTTTCAGGTCAGAACTGACTTGGTTTCAAAAGTTTGATGAATTGTAATGTAAACTTGCAAATACACATGTAAACTCTTCACCTATGATAGAGAATGCCCTTAAGTACAGTGTGGAAGCATATCAAACTGAGAGAAGCTTGATTTGGATGGTTTTGCAATATCTTAATTCTGTAAAGTTGGATGTTGCTCAACTGCATTACATATGCTCACAAATGCAATTTTACAACATTTCATGTTCTTTCAGGTCAGAACTGACTTGGTTTCAAGAGTTTGATGAATTGTAATGTAAACTTGCAAATACACATGTAAACTCTTCACCTTATACAGAGAATGCCCTTAACTACAGTGTGGAAGCAAATCAAGCAGAGAGAAGCTTGATTTTGATGATTTTGCAATATCCTAATTCTGTAAAGTTGGATGTTGCTCAACTGCATTACATATGCTCACAAATGCAATTTTACAACATTTCATGTTGTTTCAGGTCAGAACTGACTTGGTTTCAAGAGTTTGATGAATTGTAATGTAAACTTGCAAATACACATGTAAACTCTTCACCTTATACAGAGAATATCCTTAACTACAGTGTGGAAGCAAATCAAGCAGAGAGAAGCTTGATTTTGATGATTTTGCAATATCTTAATTCTGTAAAGTTGGATGTTGCTCAACTGCATTACATATGCTCACAAATGCAATTTTACAACATTTCATGTTGTTTCAGGTCAGAACTGACTTGGTTTCAAGAGTTTGATGAATTGTAATGTAAACTTGCAAATACACATGTAAACTCTTCACCTATGATAGAGAATGCCCTTATGTACAGTGTGGAGCATATCAAGCAGAGAGAAGCTTGATTTGGATGGTTTTGCAATATCTTAATTCTGTAAAGTTGGATGTGCTCAACTGCATTACATATGCTCACAAATGCAATTTTACAACATTTCATGTTGTTTCAGGTCAGAACTGACTTGGTTTCAAGAGTTTGATGAATTGTAATGTAAACTTGCAAATACACATGTATACTCTTCACCTATGATAGAGAATGCCCTTATGTACAGTGTGGAAGCATATCAAGCTGAGAGAAGCTTGATTTGGATGGTTTTGCAATATCTTCATTCTGTAAAGTTAGATGTGCTCAACTGCATTACATATGCTTACAATTGCAATTTTACAACATTTCATGTTGTTTTAGGTCAGAACTGACTTGGTTTCAAGAGTTTGATGAATTGTAATGTAAACTTGCAAATACACATGTAAACTCTTTACCTATGATAGAGACTGCCCTTATGTACAGTGTGGAAGCATATCAAGCTCATAGAAGCTTGATTTGGATGGTTTTGCAATATCTTCATTCTGTAAAGCTAGATGTGCTCAACTGCATTACATATGCTTACAAATGCAATTTTGCAACATTTCATGTAGTTTCAGATCAGAACTGACTTGGTTTCAAGAGTTTGATGAATTGTAATGTAAACTTGTAATTACACATGTATACTCTTCACCTATGATAGAGAATGCCCTTATGTACAGTGTGGAAGCATATCAAGCTGAGAGAAGCTTGATTTGGATGGTTTTGCAATATCTTAATTATGTAAAGTTGGATGTTGCTCAACTGCATTACATATGCTCACAAATGCAATTTTACAACATTTCATGTTGTTTCAGATCAGAACTGACTTGGTTTCAAGAGTTTGATGAATTGTAATGTAAACTTGCAAATACACATGTATACTCTTCACCTATGATAGAGAATGCCCTTATGTACAGTGTGGAAGCATATCAAGCTGAGAGAAGCTTGATTTGGATGGTTTTGCAATATCTTAATTCTGTAAAGTTGGATGTTGATCAACTGCATTACATATGCTCACAAATGCAATTTTACAACATTTCATGTTGTTTCAGGTCAGAACTGACTTGGTTTCAAAAGTTTGATGAATTGTAATGTAAACTTGCAAATACACATGTAAACTCTTCACCTATGATAGAGAATGCCCTTAAGTACATTGTGGAAGCATATCAAACTGAGAGAAGCTTGATTTGGATGGTTTTGCAATATCTTAATTCTGTAAAGTTGGATGTTGCTCAAATGCATTACATATGCTCACAAATGCAATTTTACAACATTTCATGTTGTTTCAGGTCAGAACTGACTTGGTTTCAAGAGTTTGATGAATTGTAATGTAAACTTGCAAATACACATGTAAACTCTTCACCTTATACAGAGAATGCCCTTAACTACAGTGTGGAAGCAAATCAAGCAGAGAGAAGCTTGATTTTGATGATTTTGCAATATCCTAATTCTGTAAAGTTGGATGTTGCTCAACTGCATTACATATGCTCACAAATGCAATTTTAGAACATTTCATGTTGTTTCAGGTCAGAACTGACTTGGTTTCAAGAGTTTGATGAATTGTAATGTAAACTTGCAAATACACATGTAAACTCTTCACCTATGATAGAGAATGCCCTTATGTACAGTGTGGAGCATATCAAGCAGAGAGAAGCTTGATTTGGATGGTTTTGCAATATCTTAATTCTGTAAAGTTGGATGTGCTCAACTGCATTACATATGCTCACAAATGCAATTTTACAACATTTCATGTTGTTTCAGGTCAGAACTGACTTGGTTTCAAGAGTTTGATGAATTGTAATGTAAACTTGCAAATACACATGTATACTCTTCACCTATGATAGAGAATGCCCTTATGTACAGTGTGGAAGCATATCAAGCTGAGAGAAGCTTGATTTGGATGGTTTTGCAATATCTTCATTCTGTAAAGTTAGATGTGCTCAACTGCATTACATATGCTTACAATTGCAATTTTACAACATTTCATGTTGTTTTAGGTCAGAACTGACTTGGTTTCAAGAGTTTGATGAATTGTAATGTAAACTTGCAAATACACATGTAAACTCTTTACCTATGATAGAGACTGCCCTTATGTACAGTGTGGAAGCATATCAAGCTGAGAGAAGCTTGATTTGGATGGTTTTGCAATATCTTCATTCTGTAAAGCTAGATGTGCTCAACTGCATTACATATGCTTACAAATGCAATTTTGCAACATTTCATGTAGTTTCAGATCAGAACTGACTTGGTTTCAAGAGTTTGATTAATTGTAATGTATTCTTGCAAATACACATGTAAACTCTTCACCTTATACAGAGAATGCCCTTAAGTACAGTGTGGAAGCAAATCAAGCAGAGAGAAGCTTGATTTTGATGATTTTGCAATATCTTAATTCTGTAAAGTTGGATGTTGCTCAACTGCATTACATATGCTCACAAATGCAATTTTACATCATTTCATGTTGTTTCAGGTCAGAACTGACTTGGTTTCAAGAGTTTGATGAATTGTAATGTAAACTTGCAAATACACATGTAAACTCTTCACCTATGATAGAGAATGCCCTTATGTACAGTGTGGAAGCATATCAAGCAGAGAGAAGCTTGATTTGGATGGTTTTGCAATATCTTCATTCTGTAAAGTTAGATGTGCTCAACTGCATTACATATGCTTACAAATGCAATTTTACAAGATTTCATGTTGTTTCACATCAGAACTGACTTGGTTTCAAGAGTTTGATGAATTGTAATGTAAACTTGTAATTACACATGTATACTCTTCACCTATGATAGAGAATGCCCTTATGTACAGTGTGGAAGCATATCAAGCTGAGAGAAGCTTGATTTGGATGGTTTTGCAATATCTTAATTATGTAAAGTTGGATGTTGCTCAACTGCATTACATATGCTCACAAATGCAATTTTACAACATTTCATGTTGTTTCAGATCAGAACTGACTTGGTTTCAAGAGTTTTATGAATTGTAATGTAAACTTGCAAATACACATGTATACTCTTCACCTATGATAGAGAATGCCCTTATGTACAGTGTGGAAGCATATCAAGCTGAGAGAAGCTTGATTTGGATGGTTTTGCAATATCTTAATTCTGTAAAGTTGGATGTTGCTCAACTGCATTACATATGCTCACAAATGCAATTTTACAACATTTCATGTTGTTTCAGGTCAGAACTGACTTGGTTTCAAAAGTTTGATGAATTGTAATGTAAACTTGCAAATACACATGTAAACTCTTCACCTATGATAGAGAATGCCCTTATGTACAGTGTGGAAGCATATCAAGCTGAGAGAAGCTTGATTTGGATGGTTTTGCAATATCTTCATTCTGTAAAGTTAGATGTGCTCAACTGCATTACATATGCTTACAATTGCAATTTTACAACATTTCATGTTGTTTTAGGTCAGAACTGACTTGGTTTCATGAGTTTGATGAATTGTAATGTAAACTTGCAAATACACATGTAAACTCTTTACCTATGATAGAGACTGCCCTTATGTACAGTGTTGAAGCATATCAAGCTGATAGAAGCTTGATTTGGATGGTTTTGCAATATCTTCATTCTGTAAAGTTGGATGTTGCTCAACTGCATTACATATGCTCACAAATGCAATTTTACAACATTTCATGTTGTTTCAGATCAGAACTGACTTGGTTTCAAGAGTTTGATGAATTGTAATGTAAACTTGCAAATACACATGTATACTCTTCACCTATGATAGAGAATGCCCTTATGTACAGTGTGGAAGCATATCAAGCTGAGAGAAGCTTGATTTGGATGGTTTTGCAATATCTTAATTCTGTAAAGTTGGATGTTGCTCAACTGCATTACATATGCTCACAAATGCAATTTTACAACATTTCATGTTGTTTCAGGTCAGAACTGACTTGGTTTCAAGAGTTTGATGAATTGTAATGTAAACTTGCAAATACACATGTAAACTCTTCACCTTATACAGAGAATGCCCTTAACTACAGTGTGGAAGCAAATCAAGCAGAGAGAAGCTTGATTTTGATGATTTTGCAATATCCTAATTCTGTAAAGTTGGATGTTGCTCAACTGCATTACATATGCTCACAAATGCAATTTTACAACATTTCATGTTGTTTCAGGTCAGAACTGACTTGGTTTCAAGAGTTTGATGAATTGTAATGTAAACTTGCAAATACACATGTAAACTCTTCACCTATGATAGAGAATGCCCTTATGTACAGTGTGGAGCATATCAAGCAGAGAGAAGCTTGATTTGGATGGTTTTGCAATATCTTAATTCTGTAAAGTTGGATGTGCTCAACTGCATTACATATGCTCACAAATGCAATTTTACAACATTTCATGTTGTTTCAGGTCAGAACTGACTTGGTTTCAAGAGTTTGATGAATTGTAATGTAAACTTGCAAATACACATGTAAACTCTTCACCTTATACAGAGAATGCCCTTAACTACAGTGTGGAAGCAAATCAAGCAGAGAGAAGCTTGATTTTGATGATTTTGCAATATCCTAATTCTGTAAAGTTGGATGTTGCTCAACTGCATTACATATGCTCACAAATGCAATTTTAGAACATTTCATGTTGTTTCAGGTCAGAACTGACTTGGTTTCAAGAGTTTGATGAATTGTAATGTAAACTTGCAAATACACATGTAAACTCTTCACCTATGATAGAGAATGCCCTTATGTACAGTGTGGAGCATATCAAGCAGAGAGAAGCTTGATTTGGATGGTTTTGCAATATCTTAATTCTGTAAAGTTGGATGTGCTCAACTGCATTACATATGCTCACAAATGCAATTTTACAACATTTCATGTTGTTTCAGGTCAGAACTGACTTGGTTTCAAGAGTTTGATGAATTGTAATGTAAACTTGCAAATACACATGTATACTCTTCACCTATGATAGAGAATGCCCTTATGTACAGTGTGGAAGCATATCAAGCTGAGAGAAGCTTGATTTGGATGGTTTTGCAATATCTTCATTCTGTAAAGTTAGATGTGCTCAACTGCATTACATATGCTTACAATTGCAATTTTACAACATTTCATGTTGTTTTAGGTCAGAACTGACTTGGTTTCAAGAGTTTGATGAATTGTAATGTAAACTTGCAAATACACATGTAAACTCTTTACCTATGATAGAGACTGCCCTTATGTACAGTGTGGAAGCATATCAAGCTGAGAGAAGCTTGATTTGGATGGTTTTGCAATATCTTCATTCTGTAAAGCTAGATGTGCTCAACTGCATTACATATGCTTACAAATGCAATTTTGCAACATTTCATGTAGTTTCAGATCAGAACTGACTTGGTTTCAAGAGTTTGATTAATTGTAATGTATTCTTGCAAATACACATGTAAACTCTTCACCTTATACAGAGAATGCCCTTAAGTACAGTGTGGAAGCAAATCAAGCAGAGAGAAGCTTGATTTTGATGATTTTGCAATATCTTAATTCTGTAAAGTTGGATGTTGCTCAACTGCATTACATATGCTCACAAATGCAATTTTACATCATTTCATGTTGTTTCAGGTCAGAACTGACTTGGTTTCAAGAGTTTGATGAATTGTAATGTAAACTTGCAAATACACATGTAAACTCTTCACCTATGATAGAGAATGCCCTTATGTACAGTGTGGAAGCATATCAAGCAGAGAGAAGCTTGATTTGGATGGTTTTGCAATATCTTCATTCTGTAAAGTTAGATGTGCTCAACTGCATTACATATGCTTACAAATGCAATTTTACAAGATTTCATGTTGTTTCACATCAGAACTGACTTGGTTTCAAGAGTTTGATGAATTGTAATGTAAACTTGTAATTACACATGTATACTCTTCACCTATGATAGAGAATGCCCTTATGTACAGTGTGGAAGCATATCAAGCTGAGAGAAGCTTGATTTGGATGGTTTTGCAATATCTTAATTATGTAAAGTTGGATGTTGCTCAACTGCATTACATATGCTCACAAATGCAATTTTACAACATTTCATGTTGTTTCAGATCAGAACTGACTTGGTTTCAAGAGTTTTATGAATTGTAATGTAAACTTGCAAATACACATGTATACTCTTCACCTATGATAGAGAATGCCCTTATGTACAGTGTGGAAGCATATCAAGCTGAGAGAAGCTTGATTTGGATGGTTTTGCAATATCTTAATTCTGTAAAGTTGGATGTTGCTCAACTGCATTACATATGCTCACAAATGCAATTTTACAACATTTCATGTTGTTTCAGGTCAGAACTGACTTGGTTTCAAAAGTTTGATGAATTGTAATGTAAACTTGCAAATACACATGTAAACTCTTCACCTATGATAGAGAATGCCCTTATGTACAGTGTGGAAGCATATCAAGCTGAGAGAAGCTTGATTTGGATGGTTTTGCAATATCTTCATTCTGTAAAGTTAGATGTGCTCAACTGCATTACATATGCTTACAATTGCAATTTTACAACATTTCATGTTGTTTTAGGTCAGAACTGACTTGGTTTCATGAGTTTGATGAATTGTAATGTAAACTTGCAAATACACATGTAAACTCTTTACCTATGATAGAGACTGCCCTTATGTACAGTGTTGAAGCATATCAAGCTGATAGAAGCTTGATTTGGATGGTTTTGCAATATCTTCATTCTGTAAAGTTGGATGTTGCTCAACTGCATTACATATGCTCACAAATGCAATTTTACAACATTTCATGTTGTTTCAGATCAGAACTGACTTGGTTTCAAGAGTTTGATGAATTGTAATGTAAACTTGCAAATACACATGTATACTCTTCACCTATGATAGAGAATGCCCTTATGTACAGTGTGGAAGCATATCAAGCTGAGAGAAGCTTGATTTGGATGGTTTTGCAATATCTTAATTCTGTAAAGTTGGATGTTGCTCAACTGCATTACATATGCTCACAAATGCAATTTTACAACATTTCATGTTGTTTCAGGTCAGAACTGACTTGGTTTCAAGAGTTTGATGAATTGTAATGTAAACTTGCAAATACACATGTAAACTCTTCACCTTATACAGAGAATGCCCTTAACTACAGTGTGGAAGCAAATCAAGCAGAGAGAAGCTTGATTTTGATGATTTTGCAATATCCTAATTCTGTAAAGTTGGATGTTGCTCAACTGCATTACATATGCTCACAAATGCAATTTTACAACATTTCATGTTGTTTCAGGTCAGAACTGACTTGGTTTCAAGAGTTTGATGAATTGTAATGTAAACTTGCAAATACACATGTAAACTCTTCACCTATGATAGAGAATGCCCTTATGTACAGTGTGGAGCATATCAAGCAGAGAGAAGCTTGATTTGGATGGTTTTGCAATATCTTAATTCTGTAAAGTTGGATGTGCTCAACTGCATTACATATGCTCACAAATGCAATTTTACAACATTTCATGTTGTTTCAGGTCAGAACTGACTTGGTTTCAAGAGTTTGATGAATTGTAATGTAAACTTGCAAATACACATGTATACTCTTCACCTATGATAGAGAATGCCCTTTTGTACAGTGTGGAAGCATATCAAGCTGAGAGAAGCTTGATTTGGATGGTTTTGCAATATCTTCATTCTGTAAAGTTAGATGTGCTCAACTGCATTACATATGCTTACAATTGCAATTTTACAACATTTCATGTTGTTTTAGGTCAGAACTGACTTGGTTTCAAGAGTTTGATGAATTGTAATGTAAACTTGCAAATACACATGTAAACTCTTTACCTATGATAGAGAATGCCCTTATGTACAGTGTGGAAGCATATCAAGCTGAGAGAAGCTTGATTTGGATGGTTTTGCAATATCTTCATTCTGTAAAGCTAGATGTGCTCAACTGCATTACATATGCTTACAAATGCAATTTTGCAACATTTCATGTAGTTTCAGATCAGAACTGACTTGGTTTCAAGAGTTTGATTAATTGTAATGTATTCTTGCAAATACACATGTAAACTCTTCACCTTATACAGAGAATGCCCTTAACTACAGTGTGGAAGCAAATCAAGCAGAGAGAAGCTTGATTTTGATGATTTTGCAATATCTTAATTCTGTAAAGTTGGATGTTGCTCAACTGCATTACATATGCTCACAAATGCAATTTTACATCATTTCATGTTGTTTCAGGTCAGAACTGACTTGGTTTCAAGAGTTTGATGAATTGTAATGTAAACTTGCAAATACACATGTAAACTCTTCACCTATGATAGAGAATGCCCTTATGTACAGTGTGGAAGCATATCAAGCAGAGAGAAGCTTGATTTGGATGGTATTGCAATATCTTCATTCTGTAAAGTTAGATGTGCTCAACTGCATTACATATGCTTACAAATGCAATTTTACAAGATTTCATGTTGTTTCACATCAGAACTGACTTGGTTTCAAGAGTTTGATGAATTGTAATGTAAACTTGTAATTACACATGTATACTCTTCACCTATGATAGAGAATGCCCTTATGTACAGTGTGGAAGCATATCAAGCTGAGAGAAGCTTGATTTGGATGGTTTTGCAATATCTTAATTCTGTAAAGTTGGATGTTGCTCAACTGCATTACATATGCTCACAAATGCAATTTTACATCATTTCATGTTGTTTCAGGTCAGAACTGACTTGGTTTCAAGAGTTTGATGAATTGTAATGTAAACTTGCAAATACACATGTATACTCTTCACCTATGATAGAGAATGCCCTTATGTACAGTGTGGAAGCATATCAAGCTGAGAGAAGCTTGATTTGGATGGTTTTGCAATATCTTAATTCTGTAAAGTTGGATGTTGCTCAACTGCATTACATATGCTCACAAATGCAATTTTACAACATTTCATGTTGTTTCAGGTCAGAACTGACTTGGTTTCAAAAGTTTGATGAATTGTAATGTAAACTTGCAAATACACATGTAAACTCTTCACCTATGATAGAGAATGCCCTTAAGTACAGTGTGGAAGCATATCAAACTGAGAGAAGCTTGATTTGGATGGTTTTGCAATATCTTAATTCTGTAAAGTTGGATGTTGCTCAACTGCATTACATATGCTCACAAATGCAATTTTACAACATTTCATGTTGTTTCAGATCAGAACTGACTTGGTTTCAAGAGTTTTATGAATTGTAATGTAAACTTGCAAATACACATGTATACTCTTCACCTATGATAGAGAATGCCCTTATGTACAGTGTGGAAGCATATCAAGCTGAGAGAAGCTTGATTTGGATGGTTTTGCAATATCTTAATTCTGTAAAGTTGGATGTTGCTCAACTGCATTACATATGCTCACAAATGCAATTTTACAACATTTTATGTTGTTTCAGGTCAGAACTGACTTGGTTTCAAAAGTTTGATGAATTGTAATGTAAACTTGCAAATACACATGTAAACTCTTCACCTATGATAGAGAATGCACTTAAGTACAGTGTGGAAGCAAATCAAGCAGAGAGAAGCTTGATTTTGATGATTTTGCAATATCTTAATTCTGTAAAGTTGGATGTTGCTCAACTGCATTACATATGCTCACAAATGCAATTTTACATCATTTCATGTTGTTTCAGGTCAGAACTGACTTGGTTTCAAGAGTTTGAAAAATTGTAATGTAAACTTGCAAATACACATGTAAACTCTTCACCTATGATAGAGAATGCCCTTATGTACAGTGTGGAAGCATATCAAGCAGAGAGAAGCTTGATTTGGATGGTTTTGCAATATCTTCATTCTGTAAAGTTAGATGTGCTCAACTGCATTACATATGCTTACAAATGCAATTTTACAAGATTTCATGTTGTTTCACATCAGAACTGACTTGGTTTCAAGAGTTTGATGAATTGTAATGTAAACTTGTAATTACACATGTATACTCTTCACCTATGATAGAGAATGCCCTTATGTACAGTGTGGAAGCATATCAAGCTGAGAGAAGCTTGATTTGGATGGTTTTGCAATATCTTAATTATGTAAAGTTGGATGTTGCTCAACTGCATTACATATGCTCACAAATGCAATTTTACAACATTTCATGTTGTTTCAGATCAGAACTGACTTGGTTTCAAGAGTTTTATGAATTGTAATGTAAACTTGCAAATACACATGTATACTCTTCACCTATGATAGAGAATGCCCTTATGTACAGTGTGGAAGCATATCAAGCTGAGAGAAGCTTGATTTGGATGGTTTTGCAATATCTTAATTCTGTAAAGTTGGATGTTGCTCAACTGCATTACATATGCTCACAAATGCAATTTTACAACATTTCATGTTGTTTCAGGTCAGAACTGACTTGGTTTCAAAAGTTTGATGAATTGTAAAGTAAACTTGCAAATACACATGTAAACTCTTCACCTATGATAGAGAATGCACTTAAGTACAGTGTGGAAGCATATCAAACTGAGAGAAGCTTGATTTGGATGGTTTTGCAATATCTTAATTCTGTAAAGTTGGATGTTGCTCAACTGCATTACATATGCTCACAAATGCAGTTTTACAACATTTCATGTTGTTTCAGGTCAGAACTGACTTGGTTTCAAGAGTTTGATGAATTGTAATGTAAACTTGCAAATACACATGTGAACTCTTCACCTATGATAGAGAATGCCCTTATGTACAGTGTGGAGCATATCAAGCAGAGAGAAGCTTGATTTGGATGGTTTTGCAATATCTTAATTCTGTAAAGTTGGATGTTGCTCAACTGCATTACATATGCTCACAAATGCAATTTTACAACATTTCATGTTGTTTCAGGTCAGAACTGACTTGGTTTCAAAAGTTTGATGAATTGTAATGTAAACTTGCAAATACACATGTAAACTCTTCACCTATGATAGAGAATGCACTTAAGTACAGTGTGGAAGCAAATCAAGCAGAGAGAAGCTTGATTTTGATGATTTTGCAATATCTTAATTCTGTAAAGTTGGATGTTGCTCAACTGCATTACATATGCTCACAAATGCAATTTTACATCATTTCATGTTGTTTCAGGTCAGAACTGACTTGGTTTCAAGAGTTTGATGAATTGTAATGTAAACTTGCAAATACACATGTAAACTCTTCACCTATGATAGAGAATGCCCTTATGTACAGTGTGGAAGCATATCAAGCAGAGAGAAGCTTGATTTGGATGGTTTTGCAATATCTTCATTCTGTAAAGTTAGATGTGCTCAACTGCATTACATATGCTTACAAATGCAATTTTACAAGATTTCATGTTGTTTCACATCAGAACTGACTTGGTTTCAAGAGTTTGATGAATTGTAATGTAAACTTGTAATTACACATGTATACTCTTCACCTATGATAGAGAATGCCCTTATGTACAGTGTGGAAGCATATCAAGCTGAGAGAAGCTTGATTTGGATGGTTTTGCAATATCTTAATTATGTAAAGTTGGATGTTGCTCAACTGCATTACATATGCTCACAAATGCAATTTTACAACATTTCATGTTGTTTCAGATCAGAACTGACTTGGTTTCAAGAGTTTTATGAATTGTAATGTAAACTTGCAAATACACATGTATACTCTTCACCTATGATAGAGAATGCCCTTATGTACAGTGTGGAAGCATATCAAGCTGAGAGAAGCTTGATTTGGATGGTTTTGCAATATCTTAATTCTGTAAAGTTGGATGTTGCTCAACTGCATTACATATGCTCACAAATGCAATTTTACAACATTTCATGTTGTTTCAGGTCAGAACTGACTTGGTTTCAAAAGTTTGATGAATTGTAATGTAAACTTGCAAATACACATGTAAACTCTTCACCTATGATAGAGAATGCACTTAAGTACAGTGTGGAAGCATATCAAACTGAGAGAAGCTTGATTTGGATGGTTTTGCAATATCTTAATTCTGTAAAGTTGGATGTTGCTCAACTGCATTACATATGCTCACAAATGCAGTTTTACAACATTTCATGTTGTTTCAGGTCAGAACTGACTTGGTTTCAAGAGTTTGATGAATTGTAATGTAAACTTGCAAATACACATGTGAACTCTTCACCTATGATAGAGAATGCCCTTATGTACAGTGTGGAGCATATCAAGCAGAGAGAAGCTTGATTTGGATGGTTTTGCAATATCTTAATTCTGTAAAGTTGGATGTGCTCAACTGCATTACATATGCTCACAAATGCAATTTTACAACATTTCATGTTGTTTCAGGTCAGAACTGACTTGGTTTCAAGAGTTTGATGAATTGTAATGTAAACTTGCAAATACACATGTAAACTCTTCACCTATGATAGAGAATGCCCTTATGTACAGTGTAGAGCATATCAAGCAGAGAGAAGCTTGATTTGGATGGTTTTGCAATATCTTAATTCTGTAAAGTTAGATGTGCTCAACTGCATTACATATGTTTACAAATGCCATTTTACAACATTTCATGTAGTTTCGTATCAGAACTGACTTGGTTTCAAGAGTTTGATGAATTGTAATGTATACTTGCAAATACACATGTGAACTCTTCACCTATGATAGAGAATGCCCTTATGTACAGTGTGGAAGCATATCAAGCTGAGAGAAGCTTGGTTTGGATGGTTTTGCAATATCTTCATTCTGTAAAGTTAGATGTGCTCAACTGCATTCCATATGCTTACAAATGCAATTTTACAAGATTTCATGTTGTTTCAGATTTGAACTGACTTGGTTTCAAGAGTTTGATGAATTGTAATGTATTCTTGCAAATACACATGTAAACTCTTCACCTTATACAGAGAATGCCCTTAAGTACAGTGTGGAAGCAAATCAAGCAGAGAGAAGCTTGATTTTGATGATTTTGCAATATCTTAATTCTGTAAAGTTGGATGTTGCTCAACTGCATTACATATGCTCACAAATGCAATTTTACAACATTTCATGTTGTTTCAGATCAGAACTGACTTGGTTTCAAGAGTTTGATGAATTGTAATGTAAACTTGCAAATACACATGTATACTCTTCACCTATGATAGAGAATGCCCTTATGTACAGTGTGGAAGCATATCAAGCTGAGAGAAGCTTGATTTGGATGGTTTTGCAATATCTTAATTCTGTAAAGTTGGATGTTGCTCAACTGCATTACATATGCTCACAAATGCAATTTTACAACATTTCATGTTGTTTCAGGTCAGAACTGACTTGGTTTCAAAAGTTTGATGAATTGTAATGTAAACTTGCAAATACACATGTAAACTCTTCACCTATGATAGAGAATGCCCTTAAGTACAGTGTGGAAGCATATCAAACTGAGAGAAGCTTGATTTGGATGGTTTTGCAATATCTTAATTCTGTAAAGTTGGATGTTGCTCAACTGCATTACATATGCTCACAAATGCAATTTTACAACATTTCATGTTGTTTCAGATCAGAACTGACTTGGTTTCAAGAGTTTTATGAATTGTAATGTAAACTTGCAAATACACATGTATACTCTTCACCTATGATAGAGAATGCCCTTATGTACAGTGTGGAAGCATATCAAGCTGAGAGAAGCTTGATTTGGATGGTTTTGCAATATCTTAATTCTGTAAAGTTGGATGTTGCTCAACTGCATTACATATGCTCACAAATGCAATTTTACAACATTTCATGTTGTTTCAGGTCAGAACTGACTTGGTTTCAAAAGTTTGATGAATTGTAATGTAAACTTGCAAATACACATGTAAACTCTTCACCTATGATAGAGAATGCCCTTAAGTACAGTGTGGAAGCATATCAAACTGAGAGAAGCTTGATTTGGATGGTTTTGCAATATCTTAATTCTGTAAAGTTGGATGTTGCTCAACTGCATTACATATGCTCACAAATGCAATTTTACAACATTTCATGTTGTTTCAGGTCAGAACTGACTTGGTTTCAAGAGTTTGATGAATTGTAATGTAAACTTGCAAATACACATGTAAACTCTTCACCTTATACAGAGAATGCCCTTAACTACAGTGTGGAAGCAAATCAAGCAGAGAGAAGCTTGATTTTGATGATTTTGCAATATCCTAATTCTGTAAAGTTGGATGTTGCTCAACTGCATTACATATGCTCACAAATGCAATTTTACAACATTTCATGTTGTTTCAGGTCAGAACTGACTTGGTTTCAAGAGTTTGATGAATTGTAATGTAAACTTGCAAATACACATGTAAACTCTTCACCTATGATAGAGAATGCCCTTATGTACAGTGTGGAGCATATCAAGCAGAGAGAAGCTTGATTTGGATGGTTTTGCAATATCTTAATTCTGTAAAGTTGGATGTGCTCAACTGCATTACATATGCTCACAAATGCAATTTTACAACATTTCATGTTGTTTCAGGTCAGAACTGACTTGGTTTCAAGAGTTTGATGAATTGTAATGTAAACTTGCAAATACACATGTATACTCTTCACCTATGATAGAGAATGCCCTTTTGTACAGTGTGGAAGCATATCAAGCTGAGAGAAGCTTGATTTGGATGGTTTTGCAATATCTTCATTCTGTAAAGTTAGATGTGCTCAACTGCATTACATATGCTTACAATTGCAATTTTACAACATTTCATGTTGTTTTAGGTCAGAACTGACTTGGTTTCAAGAGTTTGATGAATTGTAATGTAAACTTGCAAATACACATGTAAACTCTTTACCTATGATAGAGACTGCCCTTATGTACAGTGTGGAAGCATATCAAGCTGAGAGAAGCTTGATTTGGATGGTTTTGCAATATCTTCATTCTGTAAAGCTAGATGTGCTCAACTGCATTACATATGCTTACAAATGCAATTTTGCAACATTTCATGTAGTTTCAGATCAGAACTGACTTGGTTTCAAGAGTTTGATTTATTGTAATGTATTCTTGCAAATACACATGTAAACTCTTCACCTTATACAGAGAATGCCCTTAACTACAGTGTGGAAGCAAATCAAGCAGAGAGAAGCTTGATTTTGATGATTTTGCAATATCTTAATTCTGTAAAGTTGGATGTTGCTCAACTGCATTACATATGCTCACAAATGCAATTTTACATCATTTCATGTTGTTTCAGGTCAGAACTGACTTGGTTTCAAGAGTTTGATGAATTGTAATGTAAACTTGCAAATACACATGTAAACTCTTCACCTATGATAGAGAATGCCCTTATGTACAGTGTGGAAGCATATCAAGCAGAGAGAAGCTTGATTTGGATGGTTTTGCAATATCTTCATTCTGTAAAGTTAGATGTGCTCAACTGCATTACATATGCTTACAAATGCAATTTTACAAGATTTCATGTTGTTTCACATCAGAACTGACTTGGTTTCAAGAGTTTCATGAATTGTAATGTAAACTTGTAATTACACATGTATACTCTTCACCTATGATAGAGAATGCCCTTATGTACAGTGTGGAAGCATATCAAGCTGAGAGAAGCTTGATTTGGATGGTTTTGCAATATCTTAATTCTGTAAAGTTGGATGTTGCTCAACTGCATTACATATGCTCACAAATGCAATTTTACATCATTTCATGTTGTTTCAGGTCAGAACTGACTTGGTTTCAAGAGTTTGATGAATTGTAATGTAAACTTGCAAATACACATGTAAACTCTTCACCTATGATAGAGAATGCCCTTATGTACAGTGTGGAAGCATATCAAGCAGAGAGAAGCTTGATTTGGATGGTTTTGCAATATCTTCATTCTGTAAAGTTAGATGTGCTCAACTGCATTACATATGCTTACAAATGCAATTTTACAAGATTTCATGTTGTTTCACATCAGAACTGACTTGGTTTCAAGAGTTTGATGAATTGTAATGTAAACTTGTAATTACACATGTATACTCTTCACCTATGATAGAGAATGCCCTTATGTACAGTGTGGAAGCATATCAAGCTGAGAGAAGCTTGATTTGGATGGTTTTGCAATATCTTAATTATGTAAAGTTGGATGTTGCTCAACTGCATTACATATGCTCACAAATGCAATTTTACAACATTTCATGTTGTTTCAGATCAGAACTGACTTGGTTTCAAGAGTTTTATGAATTGTAATGTAAACTTGCAAATACACATGTATACTCTTCACCTATGATAGAGAATGCCCTTATGTACAGTGTGGAAGCATATCAAGCTGAGAGAAGCTTGATTTGGATGGTTTTGCAATATCTTAATTCTGTAAAGTTGGATGTTGCTCAACTGCATTACATATGCTCACAAATGCAATTTTACAACATTTTATGTTGTTTCAGGTCAGAACTGACTTGGTTTCAAAAGTTTGATGAATTGTAATGTAAACTTGCAAATACACATGTAAACTCTTCACCTATGATAGAGAATGCACTTAAGTACAGTGTGGAAGCAAATCAAGCAGAGAGAAGCTTGATTTTGATGATTTTGCAATATCTTAATTCTGTAAAGTTGGATGTTGCTCAACTGCATTACATATGCTCACAAATGCAATTTTACATCATTTCATGTTGTTTCAGGTCAGAACTGACTTGGTTTCAAGAGTTTGATGAATTGTAATGTAAACTTGCAAATACACATGTAAACTCTTCACCTATGATAGAGAATGCCCTTATGTACAGTGTGGAAGCATATCAAGCAGAGAGAAGCTTGATTTGGATGGTTTTGCAATATCTTCATTCTGTAAAGTTAGATGTGCTCAACTGCATTACATATGCTTACAAATGCAATTTTACAAGATTTCATGTTGTTTCACATCAGAACTGACTTGGTTTCAAGAGTTTGATGAATTGTAATGTAAACTTGTAATTACACATGTATACTCTTCACCTATGATAGAGAATGCCCTTATGTACAGTGTGGAAGCATATCAAGCTGAGAGAAGCTTGATTTGGATGGTTTTGCAATATCTTAATTATGTAAAGTTGGATGTTGCTCAACTGCATTACATATGCTCACAAATGCAATTTTACAACATTTCATGTTGTTTCAGATCAGAACTGACTTGGTTTCAAGAGTTTTATGAATTGTAATGTAAACTTGCAAATACACATGTATACTCTTCACCTATGATAGAGAATGCCCTTATGTACAGTGTGGAAGCATATCAAGCTGAGAGAAGCTTGATTTGGATGGTTTTGCAATATCTTAATTCTGTAAAGTTGGATGTTGCTCAACTGCATTACATATGCTCACAAATGCAATTTTACAACATTTCATGTTGTTTCAGGTCAGAACTGACTTGGTTTCAAAAGTTTGATGAATTGTAAAGTAAACTTGCAAATACACATGTAAACTCTTCACCTATGATAGAGAATGCACTTAAGTACAGTGTGGAAGCATATCAAACTGAGAGAAGCTTGATTTGGATGGTTTTGCAATATCTTCATTCTGTAAAGTTAGATGTGCTCAACTGCATTACATATGTTTACAAATGCAATTTACAACATTTCATGTAGTTTCGTATCAGAACTGACTTGGTTTCAAGAGTTTGATGAATTGTAATGTATACTTGCAAATACACATGTGAACTCTTCACCTATGATAGAGAATGCCCTTATGTACAGTGTGGAAGCATATCAAGCTGAGAGAAGCTTGGTTTGGATGGTTTTGCAATATCTTCATTCTGTAAAGTTAGATGTGCTCAACTGCATTCCATATGCTTACAAATGCAATTTTACAAGATTTCATGTTGTTTCAGATTTGAACTGACTTGGTTTCAAGAGTTTGATGAATTGTAATGTATTCTTGCAAATACACATGTAAACTCTACACCTTATACAGAGAATGCCCTTAAGTACAGTGTGGAAGCAAATCAAGCAGAGAGAAGCTTGATTTTGATGATTTTGCAATATCTTAATTCTGTAAAGTTGGATGTTGCTCAACTGCATTACATATGCTCACAAATGCAATTTTACAACATTTCATGTTGTTTCAGGTCAGAACTGACTTGGTTTCAATAGTTTGATGAATTGTAATGTAAACTTGCAAATACACATGTAAACTCTTCACCTATGATAGAGAATGCCCTTATGTACAGTGTGGAGCATATCAAGCAGAGAGAAGCTTGATTTGGATGGTTTTGCAATATCTTAATTCTGTAAAGTTGGATGTGCTCAACTGCATTACATATGCTCACAAATGCAATTTTACAACATTTCATGTTGTTTCAGGTCAGAACTGACTTGGTTTCAAGAGTTTGATGAATTGTAATGTAAACTTGCAAATACACATGTAAACTCTTCACCTATGATAGACAATGCCCTTAAGTACAGTGTGGAAGCATATCAAACTGAGAGAAGCTTGATTTGGATGGTTTTGCAATATCTTAATTGTGTAAAGTTGGATGTTGCTCAACTGCATTACATATGCTCACAAATGCAATTTTACAACATTTCATGTTGTCTCAGGTCAGAACTGACTTGGTTTCAAGAGTTTGATGATTTGTAATGTAAACTTGCAAATACACATGTAAACTCTTCACCTATGATAGAGAATGCCCTTATATACAGTGTGGAAGCATATCAAGCTGAGAGAAGCTTGATTTGGATGGTTTTGCAATATCTTCATTCTGTAAAGTTAGATGTGCTCAACTGCATTACATATGTTTACAAATGCAATTTTACAACATTTCATGTAGTTTCGTATCAGAACTGACTTGGTTTCAAGAGTTTGATGAATTGTAATGTATACTTGCAAATACACATGTGAACTCTTCACCTATGATAGAGAATGCCCTTATGTACAGTGTGGAAGCATATCAAACTGAGAGAAGCTTGGTTTGGATGGTTTTGCAATATCTTCATTCTGTAAAGTTAGATGTGCTCAACTGCATTCCATATGGTTACAAATGCAATTTTACAAGATTTCATGTTGTTTCAGATTAGAACTGACTTGGTTTCAAGAGTTTGATGAATTGTAATGTAAACTTGCAAATACACATGTAAACTCTTCACCTATGATAGAGAATGCCCTTATGTACAGTGTGGAGCATATCAAGCAGAGAGAAGCTTGATTTGGATGGTTTTGCAATATCTTAATTCTGTAAAGTTGGATGTGCTCAACTGCATTACATATGCTCACAAATGCCATTTTACAACATTTCATGTTGTTTTAGGTCAGAACTGACTTGGTTTCAAGAGTTTGATGAATTGTAATGTAAACTTGCAAATACACATGTAAACTCTTCACCTATGATAGACAATGCCCTTAAGTACAGTGTGGAAGCATATCAAGCTGAGAGAAGCTTGATTTGGATGGTTTTGCAATATCTTCATTCTGTAAAGTTAGATGTGCTCAACTGCATTACATATGTTTACAAATGCAATTTTACAACATTTCATGTAGTTTCGTATCAGAACTGACTTGGTTTCAAGAGTTTAATGAATTGTAATGTATACTTGCAAATACACTTGTGAACTCTTCACCTATGATAGAGAATGCCCTTATGTACAGTGTGGAAGCATATCAAGCTGAGAGAAGCTTGGTTTGGATGGTTTTGCAATATCTTCATTCTGTAAAGTTAGATGTGCTCAACTGCATTCCATATGCTTACAAATGCAATTTTACAAGATTTCATGTTGTTTCAGATTTGAACTGACTTGGTTTCAAGAGTTTGATGAATTGTAATGTATTCTTGCAAATACACATGTAAACTCTTCACCTTATACAGAGAATGCCCTTAAGTACAGTGTGGAAGCAAATCAAGCAGAGAGAAGCTTGATTTTGATGATTTTTCTAATATCTTAATTCTGTAAAGTTGGATGTTGCTCAACTGCATTACATATGCTCACAAATGCAATTTTACAACATTTCATGTTGTTTCAGGTCAGAACTGACTTGGTTTCAATAGTTTGATGAATTGTAATGTAAACTTGCAAATACACATGTAAACTCTTTACCTATGATAGAGAATGCCCTTAAGTACAGTGTGGAAGCATATCAAGCTGAGAGAAGCTTGATTTCGATAGTTTAGCAATATCTTCATTCTGTAAAGTTAGATGTGCTCAAATGCATTACATATGCTTACAAATGCCATTTTACAACATTTCATGTTGTTTTAGGTCAGAACTGACTTGGTTTCAAGAGTTTGATTAATTGTAATGTAAACTTGCAAATACACATGTAAACTCTTCACCTATGATAGAGAATGCCCTTATGTACAGTGTGGAGCATATCAAGCAGAGAGAAGCTTGATTTGGATGGTTTTGCAATATCTTAATTCTGTAAAGTTGGATGTGCTCAACTGCATTACATATGCTCACAAATGCCATTTTACAACATTTCATGTTGTTTTAGGTCAGAACTGACTTGGTTTCAAGAGTTTGATGAATTGTAATGTAAACTTGCAAATACACATGTAAACTCTTCACCTATGATAGACAATGCCCTTAAGTACAGTGTGGAAGCATATCAAGCTGAGAGAAGCTTGATTTGGATGGTTTTGCATTATCTTCATTCTGTAAAGTTAGATGTGCTCAACTGCATTACATATGTTTACAAATGCAATTTTACAACATTTCATGTAGTTTCGTATCAGAACTGACTTGGTTTCAAGAGTTTGATGAATTGTAATGTATACTTGCAAATACACATGTGAACTCTTCACCTATGATAGAGAATGCCCTTATGTACAGTGTGGAAGCATATCAAGCTGAGAGAAGCTTGGTTTGGATGGTTTTGCAATATCTTCATTCTGTAAAGTTAGATGTGCTCAACTGCATTCCATATGCTTACAAATGCAATTTTACAAGATTTCATGTTGTTTCAGATTTGAACTGACTTGGTTTCAAGAGTTTGATGAATTGTAATGTATTCTTGCAAATACACATGTAAACTCTTCACCTTATACAGAGAATGCCCTTAAGTACAGTGTGGAAGCAAATCAAGCAGAGAGAAGCTTGATTTTGATGATTTTTCTAATATCTTAATTCTGTAAAGTTGGATGTTGCTCAACTGCATTACATATGCTCACAAATGCAATTTTACAACATTTCATGTTGTTTCAGGTCAGAACTGACTTGGTTTCAATAGTTTGATGAATTGTAATGTAAACTTGCAAATACACATGTAAACTCTTTACCTATGATAGAGAATGCCCTTAAGTACAGTGTGGAAGCATATCAAGCTGAGAGAAGCTTGATTTCGATAGTTTAGCAATATCTTCATTCTGTAAAGTTAGATGTGCTCAAATGCATTACATATGCTTACAAATGCCATTTTACAACATTTCATGTTGTTTTAGGTCAGAACTGACTTGGTTTCAAGAGTTTGATTAATTGTAATGTAAACTTGCAAATATACATGTAAACTCTTCACCTATTATAGAGAATGCCCTTAACTACAGTGTGGAAGCAAATCAAGCAGAGAGAAGCTTGATTTTGATGATTTTGCAATATCTTAATTCTGTAAAGTTGGATGTTGCTCAACTGCATTACATATGCTCACGAATGCAATTTTACAACATTTCATGTTGTTTCAGGTCAGAACTGACTTGGTTTCAAGAGTATGATGAATTGTAATGTAAACTTGCAAATACACATGTAAACTCTTCACCTATGATAGAGAATGCCCTTATGTACAGTGTGGAGCATATCAAGCAGAGAGAAGCTTGATTTGGATGGTTTTGCAATATCTTAATTCTGTAAAGTTGGATGTTGCTCAACTGCATTACATATGCTCACAAATGCAATTTTACAACATTTCATGTTGTCTCAGGTCAGAACTGACTTGGTTTCAAGAGTTTGATGATTTGTAATGTAAACTTGCAAATACACATGTAAACTCTTCACCTATGATAGAGAATGCCCTTATATACAGTGTGGAAGCATATCAAGCTGAGAGAAGCTTGATTTGGATGGTTTTGCAATATCTTCATTCTGTAAAGTTAGATGTGCTCAACTGCATTACATATGTTTACAAATGCAATTTTACAACATTTCATGTAGTTTCGTATCAGAACTGACTTGGTTTCAAGAGTTTGATGAATTGTAATGTATACTTGCAAATACACATGTGAACTCTTCACCTATGATAGAGAATGCCCTTATGTACAGTGTGGAAGCATATCAAACTGAGAGAAGCTTGGTTTGGATGGTTTTGCAATATCTTCATTCTGTAAAGTTAGATGTGCTCAACTGCATTCCATATGCTCACAAATGCCATTTTACAACATTTCATGTTGTTTTAGGTCAGAACTGACTTGGTTTCAAGAGTTTGATGAATTGTAATGTAAACTTGCAAATACACATGTAAACTCTTCACCTATGATAGACAATGCCCTTAAGTACAGTGTGGAAGCATATCAAGCTGAGAGAAGCTTGATTTGGATGGTTTTGCAATATCTTCATTCTGTAAAGTTAGATGTGCTCAACTGCATTACATATGTTTACAAATGCAATTTTACAACATTTCATGTAGTTTCGTATCAGAACTGACTTGGTTTCAAGAGTTTGATGAATTGTAATGTATACTTGCAAATACACATGTGAACTCTTCACCTATGATAGAGAATGCCCTTATGTACAGTGTAGAAGCATATCAAGCTGAGAGAAGCTTGGTTTGGATGGTTTTCCAATATCTTCATTCTGTAAAGTTAGATGTGCTCAACTGCATTCCATATGCTTACAAATGCAATTTTACAAGATTTCATGTTGTTTCAGATTAGAACTGAATTGGTTTCAAGAGTTTGATGAATTGTAATGTATTCTTGCAAATACACATGTAAACTCTTCACCTTATACAGAGAATGCCCTTAAGTACAGTGTGGAAGCAAATCAAGCAGAGAGAAGCTTGATTTTGATGATTTTGCAATATCTTAATTCTGTAAAGTTGGATGTTGCTCAACTGCATTACATATGCTCACAAATGCAATTTTACAACATTTCATGTTGTCTCAGGTCAGAACTGACTTGGTTTCAAGAGTTTGATGATTTGTAATGTAAACTTGCAAATACACATGTAAACTCTTTACCTATGATAGAGAATGCCCTTATATACAGTGTGGAAGCATATCAAGCTGAGAGAAGCTTGATTTTGATGATTTTGCAATATCTTAATTCTGTAAAGTTGGATGTTGCTCAACTGCATTACATATGCTCACAAATGCAATTTTACAACATTTCATGTAGTTTCAGGTCAGAACTGACTTGGTTTCAATAGTTTGATGAATTGTAATGTAAACTTGCAAATACACATGTAAACTCTTTACCTATGATAGAGAATGCCCTTAAGTACAGTGTGGAAGCATATCAAGCTGAGAGAAGCTTGATTTCGATAGTTTTGCAATATCTTCATTCTGTAAAGTTAGATGTGCTCAACTGCATTACATATGCTTACAAATGCCATTTTACAACATTTCATGTTGTTTTAGGTCAGAACTGACTTGGTTTCAAGAGTTTGATGAATTGTAATGTAAACTTGCAAATACACATGTAAACTCTTCACCTATGATAGAGAATGCCCTTATGTACAGTGTGGAGCATATCAAGCAGAGAGAAGCTTGATTTGGATGGTTTTGCAATATCTTAATTCTGTAAAGTTGGATGTGCTCAACTGCATTACATATGCTCACAAATGCCATTTTACAACATTTCTTGTTGTTTTAGGTCAGAACTGACTTGGTTTCAAGAGTTTGATGAATTGTAATGTAAACTTGCAAATACACATGTAAACTCTTCACCTATGATAGACAATGCCCTTAAGTACAGTGTGGAAGCATATCAAACTGAGAGAAGCTTGATTTGGATGGTTTTGCAATATCTTAATTCTGTAAAGTTGGATGTTGCTCAACTGCATTACATATGCTCACAAATGCAATTTTACAACATTTCATGTTGTCTCAGGTCAGAACTGACTTGGTTTCAAGAGTTTGATGATTTGTAATGTAAACTTGCAAATACACATGTAAACTCTTCACCTATGATAGAGAATGCCCTTATATACAGTGTGGAAGCATATCAAGCTGAGAGAAGCTTGATTTGGATGGTTTTGCAATATCTTCATTCTGTAAAGTTAGATGTGCTCAACTGCATTACATATGTTTACAAATGCAATTTTACAACATTTCATGTAGTTTCGTATCAGAACTGACTTGGTTTCAAGAGTTTGATGAATTGTAATGTATACTTGCAAATACACATGTGAACTCTTCACCTATGATAGAGAATGCCCTTATGTACAGTGTGGAAGCATATCAAACTGAGAGAAGCTTGGTTTGGATGGTTTTGCAATATCTTCATTCTGTAAAGTTAGATGTGCTCAACTACATTCCATATGCTTACAAATGCAATTTTACAAGATTTCATGTTGTTTCAGATTAGAACTGACTTGGTTTCAAGAGTTTGATGAATTGTAATGTAAACTTGCAAATACACATGTAAACTCTTCACCTATGATAGAGAATGCCCTTATGTACAGTGTGGAGCATATCAAGCAGAGAGAAGCTTGATTTGGATGGTTTTGCAATATCTTAATTCTGTAAAGTTGGATGTGCTCAACTGCATTACATATGCTCACAAATGCCATTTTACAACATTTCATGTTGTTTTAGGACAGAACTGACTTGGTTTCAAGAGTTTGATGAATTGTAATGTAAACTTGCAAATACACATGTAAACTCTTCACCTATGATAGACAATGCCCTTAAGTACAGTGTGGAAGCATATCAAGCTGAGAGAAGCTTGATTTGGATGGTTTTGCAATATCTTCATTCTGTAAAGTTAGATGTGCTCAACTGCATTACATATGTTTACAAATGCAATTTTACAACATTTCATGTAGTTTCGTATCAGAACTGACTTGGTTTCAAGAGTTTGATGAATTGTAATGTATTCTTGCAAATACACATGTAAACTCTTCACCTTATACAGAGAATGCCCTTAAGTACAGTGTGGAAGCAAATCAAGCAGAGAGAAGCTTGATTTTGATGATTTTTCTAATATCTTAATTCTGTAAAGTTGGATGTTGCTCAACTGCATTACATATGCTCACAAATGCAATTTTACAACATTTCATGTTGTTTCAGGTCAGAACTGACTTGGTTTCAATAGTTTGATGAATTGTAATGTAAACTTGCAAATACACATGTAAACTCTTTACCTATGATAGAGAATGCCCTTAAGTACAGTGTGGAAGCATATCAAGCTGAGAGAAGCTTGATTTCGATAGTTTATCAATATCTTCATTCTGTAAAGTTAGATGTGCTCAAATGCATTACATATGCTTACAAATGCCATTTTACAACATTTCATGTTGTTTTAGGTCAGAACTGACTTGGTTTCAAGAGTTTGATTAATTGTAATGTAAACTTGCAAATACACATGTAAACTCTGCACCTATTATAGAGAATGCCCTTAACTACAGTGTGGAAGCAAATCAAGCAGAGAGAAGCTTGATTTTGATGGTTTTGCAAAATCTTAATTCTGTAAAGTTGGATGTGCTCAACTGCATTACATATGCTCACAAATGCCATTTTACAACATTTCATGTTGTTTTAGGTCAGAACTGACTTGGTTTCAAGAGTTTGATGAATTGTAATGTAAACTTGCAAATACACATGTAAACTCTTCACCTATGATAGACAATGCCCTTAAGTACAGTGTGGAAGCATATCAAACTGAGAGAAGCTTGATTTGGATGGTTTTGCAATATCTTAATTGTGTAAAGTTGGATGTTGCTCAACTGCATTACATATGCTCACAAATGCAATTTTACAACATTTCATGTTGTCTCAGGTCAGAACTGACTTGGTTTCAAGAGTTTGATGATTTGTAATGTAAACTTGCAAATACACATGTAAACTCTTCACCTATGATAGAGAATGCCCTTATATACAGTGTGGAAGCATATCAAGCTGAGAGAAGCTTGATTTTGATGATTTTGCAATATCTTAATTCTGTAAAGTTGGATGTTGCTCAACTGCATTACATATGCTCACAAATGCAATTTTACAACATTTCATGTAGTTTCAGGTCAGAACTGACTTGGTTTCAATAGTTTGATGAATTGTAATGTAAACTTGCAAATACACATGTAAACTCTTTACCTATGATAGAGAATGCCCTTAAGTACAGTGTGGAAGCATATCAAGCTGAGAGAAGCTTGATTTCGATAGTTTTGCAATATCTTCATTCTGTAAAGTTAGATGTGCTCAACTGCATTACATATGCTTACAAATGCAATTTTACAACATTTCATGTAGTTTCGTATCAGAACTGACTTGGTTTCAAGAGTTTGATGAATTGTAATGTATACTTGCAAATACACATGTGAACTCTTCACCTATGATAGAGAATGCCCTTATGTACAGTGTGGAAGCATATCAAGCTGAGAGAAGCTTGGTTTGGATGGTTTTGCAATATCTTCATTCTGTAAAGTTAGATGTGCTCAACTGCATTCCATATGCTTACAGATGCAATTTTACAAGATTTCATGTTGTTTCAGATTTGAACTGACTTGGTTTCAAGAGTTTGATGAATTGTAATGTATTCTTGCAAATACACATGTAAACTCTTCACCTTATACAGAGAATGCCCTTAAGTACAGTGTGGAAGCAAATCAAGCAGAGAGAAGCTTGATTTTGATGATTTTTCTAATATCTTAATTCTGTAAAGTTGGATGTTGCTCAACTGCATTACATATGCTCACAAATGCAATTTTACAACATTTCATGTTGTTTCAGGTCAGAACTGACTTGGTTTCAATAGTTTGATGAATTGTAATGTAAACTTGCAAATACACATGTAAACTCTTTACCTATGATAGAGAATGCCCTTAAGTACAGTGTGGAAGCATATCAAGCTGAGAGAAGCTTGATTTCGATAGTTTATCAATATCTTCATTCTGTAAAGTTAGATGTGCTCAAATGCATTACATATGCTTACAAATGCCATTTTACAACATTTCATGTTGTTTTAGGTCAGAACTGACTTGGTTTCAAGAGTTTGATTAATTGTAATGTAAACTTGCAAATACACATGTAAACTCTGCACCTATTATAGAGAATGCCCTTAACTACAGTGTGGAAGCAAATCAAGCAGAGAGAAGCTTGATTTTGATGGTTTTGCAATATCTTAATTCTGTAAAGTTGGATGTGCTCAACTGCATTACATATGCTCACAAATGCCATTTTACAACATTTCATGTTGTTTTAGGTCAGAACTGACTTGGTTTCAAGAGTTTGATGAATTGTAATGTAAACTTGCAAATACACATGTAAACTCTTCACCTATGATAGACAATGCCCTTAAGTACAGTGTGGAAGCATATCAAACTGAGAGAAGCTTGATTTGGATGGTTTTGCAATATCTTAATTGTGTAAAGTTGGATGTTGCTCAACTGCATTACATATGCTCACAAATGCAATTTTACAACATTTCATGTTGTCTCAGGTCAGAACTGACTTGGTTTCAAGAGTTTGATGATTTGTAATGTAAACTTGCAAATACACATGTAAACTCTTCACCTATGATAGAGAATGCCCTTATATACAGTGTGGAAGCATATCAAGCTGAGAGAAGCTTGATTTTGATGATTTTGCAATATCTTAATTCTGTAAAGTTGGATGTTGCTCAACTGCATTACATATGCTCACAAATGCAATTTTACAACATTTCATGTAGTTTCAGGTCAGAACTGACTTGGTTTCAATAGTTTGATGAATTGTAATGTAAACTTGCAAATACACATGTAAACTCTTTACCTATGATAGAGAATGCCCTTAAGTACAGTGTGGAAGCATATCAAGCTGAGAGAAGCTTGATTTCGATAGTTTTGCAATATCTTCATTCTGTAAAGTTAGATGTGCTCAACTGCATTACATATGCTTACAAATGCCATTTTACAACATTTCATGTTGTTTTAGGTCAGAACTGACTTGGTTTCAAGAGTTTGATGAATTGCAATGTAAACTTGCAAATACACATGTAAACTCTTCACCTATGATAGAGAATGCCCTTATGTACAGTGTGGAGCATATCAAGCAGAGAGAAGCTTGATTTGGATGGTTTTGCAATATCTTAATTCTGTAAAGTTGGATGTGCTCAAATGCATTACATATGCTCACAAATGCCATTTTACAACATTTCTTGTTGTTTTAGGTCAGAACTGACTTGGTTTCAAGAGTTTGATGAATTGTAATGTAAACTTGCAAATACACATGTAAACTCTTCACCTATGATAGACAATGCCCTTAAGTACAGTGTGGAAGCATATCAAACTGAGAGAAGCTTGATTTGGATGGTTTTGCAATATCTTAATTCTGTAAAGTTGGATGTTGCTCAACTGCATTACATATGCTCACAAATGCAATTTTACAACATTTCATGTTGTCTCAGGTCAGAACTGACTTGGTTTCAAGAGTTTGATGATTTGTAATGTAAACTTGCAAATACACATGTAAACTCTTCACCTATGATAGAGAATGACCTTATATACAGTGTGGAAGCATATCAAGCTGAGAGAAGCTTGATTTGGATGGTTTTGCAATATCTTCATTCTGTAAAGTTAGATGTGCTCAACTGCATTACATATGTTTACAAATGCAATTTTACAACATTTCATGTAGTTTCGTATCAGAACTGACTTGGTTTCAAGAGTTTGATGAATTGTAATGTATACTTGCAAATACACATGTGAACTCTTCACCTATGATAGAGAATGCCCTTATGTACAGTGTGGAAGCATATCAAACTGAGAGAAGCTTGGTTTGGATGGTTTTGCAATATCTTCATTCTGTAAAGTTAGATGTGCTCAACTACATTCCATATGCTTACAAATGCAATTTTACAAGATTTCATGTTGTTTCAGATTAGAACTGACTTGGTTTCAAGAGTTTGATGAATTGTAATGTAAACTTGCAAATACACATGTAAACTCTTCACCTATGATAGAGAATGCCCTTATGTACAGTGTGGAGCATATCAAGCAGAGAGAAGCTTGATTTGGATGGTTTTGCAATATCTTAATTCTGTAAAGTTGGATGTGCTCAACTGCATTACATATGCTCACAAATGCCATTTTACAACATTTCATGTTGTTTTAGGTCAGAACTGACTTGGTTTCAAGAGTTTGATGAATTGTAATGTAAACTTGCAAATACACATGTAAACTCTTCACCTATGATAGACAATGCCCTTAAGTACAGTGTGGAAGCATATCAAGCTGAGAGAAGCTTGATTTGGATGGTTTTGCAATATCTTCATTCTGTAAAGTTAGATGTGCTCAACTGCATTACATATGTTTACAAATGCAATTTTACAACATTTCATGTAGTTTCGTATCAGAACTGACTTGGTTTCAAGAGTTTGATGAATTGTAATGTATACTTGCAAATACACATGTGAACTCTTCACCTATGATAGAGAATGCCCTTATGTACAGTGTGGAAGCATATCAAACTGAGAGAAGCTTGGTTTGGATGGTTTTGCAATATCTTCATTCTGTAAAGTTAGATGTGCTCAACTACATTCCATATGCTTACAAATGCAATTTTACAAGATTTCATGTTGTTTCAGATTAGAACTGACTTGGTTTCAAGAGTTTGATGAATTGTAATGTAAACTTGCAAATACACATGTAAACTCTTCACCTATGATAGAGAATGCCCTTATGTACAGTGTGGAGCATATCAAGCAGAGAGAAGCTTGATTTGGATGGTTTTGCAATATCTTAATTCTGTAAAGTTGGATGTGCTCAACTGCATTACATATGCTCACAAATGCCATTTTACAACATTTCATGTTGTTTTAGGACAGAACTGACTTGGTTTCAAGAGTTTGATGAATTGTAATGTAAACTTGCAAATACACATGTAAACTCTTCACCTATGATAGACAATGCCCTTAAGTACAGTGTGGAAGCATATCAAGCTGAGAGAAGCTTGATTTGGATGGTTTTGCAATATCTTCATTCTGTAAAGTTAGATGTGCTCAACTGCATTACATATGTTTACAAATGCAATTTTACAACATTTCATGTAGTTTCGTATCAGAACTGACTTGGTTTCAAGAGTTTGATGAATTGTAATGTATACTTGCAAATACACATGTGAACTCTTCACCTATGATAGAGAATGCCCTTATGTACAGTGTGGAAGCATATCAAGCTGAGAGAAGCTTGGTTTGGATGGTTTTGCAATATCTTCATTCTGTAAAGTTAGATGTGCTCAACTGCATTCCATATGCTTACAGATGCAATTTTACAAGATTTCATGTTGTTTCAGATTTGAACTGACTTGGTTTCAAGAGTTTGATGAATTGTAATGTATTCTTGCAAATACACATGTAAACTCTTCACCTTATACAGAGAATGCCCTTAAGTACAGTGTGGAAGCAAATCAAGCAGAGAGAAGCTTGATTTTGATGATTTTTCTAATATCTTAATTCTGTAAAGTTGGATGTTGCTCAACTGCATTACATATGCTCACAAATGCAATTTTACAACATTTCATGTTGTTTCAGGTCAGAACTGACTTGGTTTCAATAGTTTGATGAATTGTAATGTAAACTTGCAAATACACATGTAAACTCTTTACCTATGATAGAGAATGCCCTTAAGTACAGTGTGGAAGCATATCAAGCTGAGAGAAGCTTGATTTCGATAGTTTATCAATATCTTCATTCTGTAAAGTTAGATGTGCTCAAATGCATTACATATGCTTACAAATGCCATTTTACAACATTTCATGTTGTTTTAGGTCAGAACTGACTTGGTTTAAAGAGTTTGATTAATTGTAATGTAAACTTGCAAATACACATGTAAACTCTGCACCTATTATAGAGAATGCCCTTAACTACAGTGTGGAAGCAAATCAAGCAGAGAGAAGCTTGATTTTGATGGTTTTGCAATATCTTAATTCTGTAAAGTTGGATGTGCTCAACTGCATTACATATGCTCACAAATGCCATTTTACAACATTTCATGTTGTTTTAGGTCAGAACTGACTTGGTTTCAAGAGTTTGATGAATTGTAATGTAAACTTGCAAATACACATGTAAACTCTTCACCTATGATAGACAATGCCCTTAAGTACAGTGTGGAAGCATATCAAACTGAGAGAAGCTTGATTTGGATGGTTTTGCAATATCTTAATTGTGTAAAGTTGGATGTTGCTCAACTGCATTACATATGCTCACAAATGCAATTTTACAACATTTCATGTTGTCTCAGGTCAGAACTGACTTGGTTTCAAGAGTTTGATGATTTGTAATGTAAACTTGCAAATACACATGTAAACTCTTCACCTATGATAGAGAATGCCCTTATATACAGTGTGGAAGCATATCAAGCTGAGAGAAGCTTGATTTTGATGATTTTGCAATATCTTAATTCTGTAAAGTTGGATGTTGCTCAACTGCATTACATATGCTCACAAATGCAATTTTACAACATTTCATGTAGTTTCAGGTCAGAACTGACTTGGTTTCAATAGTTTGATGAATTGTAATGTAAACTTGCAAATACACATGTAAACTCTTTACCTATGATAGAGAATGCCCTTAAGTACAGTGTGGAAGCATATCAAGCTGAGAGAAGCTTGATTTCGATAGTTTTGCAATATCTTCATTCTGTAAAGTTAGATGTGCTCAACTGCATTACATATGCTTACAAATGCCATTTTACAACATTTCATGTTGTTTTAGGTCAGAACTGACTTGGTTTCAAGAGTTTGATGAATTGCAATGTAAACTTGCAAATACACATGTAAACTCTTCACCTATGATAGAGAATGCCCTTATGTACAGTGTGGAGCATATCAAGCAGAGAGAAGCTTGATTTGGATGGTTTTGCAATATCTTAATTCTGTAAAGTTGGATGTGCTCAACTGCATTACATATGCTCACAAATGCCATTTTACAACATTTCTTGTTGTTTTAGGTCAGAACTGACTTGGTTTCAAGAGTTTGATGAATTGTAATGTAAACTTGCAAATACACATGTAAACTCTTCACCTATGATAGACAATGCCCTTAAGTACAGTGTGGAAGCATATCAAACTGAGAGAAGCTTGATTTGGATGGTTTTGCAATATCTTAATTCTGTAAAGTTGGATGTTGCTCAACTGCATTACATATGCTCACAAATGCAATTTTACAACATTTCATGTTGTCTCAGGTCAGAACTGACTTGGTTTCAAGAGTTTGATGATTTGTAATGTAAACTTGCAAATACACATGTAAACTCTTCACCTATGATAGAGAATGCCCTTATATACAGTGTGGAAGCATATCAAGCTGAGAGAAGCTTGATTTGGATGGTTTTGCAATATCTTCATTCTGTAAAGTTAGATGTGCTCAACTGCATTACATATGTTTACAAATGCAATTTTACAACATTTCATGTAGTTTCGTATCAGAACTGACTTGGTTTCAAGAGTTTGATGAATTGTAATGTATACTTGCAAATACACATGTGAACTCTTCACCTATGATAGAGAATGCCCTTATGTACAGTGTGGAAGCATATCAAACTGAGAGAAGCTTGGTTTGGATGGTTTTGCAATATCTTCATTCTGTAAAGTTAGATGTGCTCAACTACATTCCATATGCTTACAAATGCAATTTTACAAGATTTCATGTTGTTTCAGATTAGAACTGACTTGGTTTCAAGAGTTTGATGAATTGTAATGTAAACTTGCAAATACACATGTAAACTCTTCACCTATGATAGAGAATGCCCTTATGTACAGTGTGGAGCATATCAAGCAGAGAGAAGCTTGATTTGGATGGTTTTGCAATATCTTAATTCTGTAAAGTTGGATGTGCTCAACTGCATTACATATGCTCACAAATGCCATTTTACAACATTTCATGTTGTTTTAGGTCAGAACTGACTTGGTTTCAAGAGTTTGATGAATTGTAATGTAAACTTGCAAATACACATGTAAACTCTTCACCTATGATAGACAATGCCCTTAAGTACAGTGTGGAAGCATATCAAGCTGAGAGAAGCTTGATTTGGATGGTTTTGCAATATCTTCATTCTGTAAAGTTAGATGTGCTCAACTGCATTACATATGTTTACAAATGCAATTTTACAACATTTCATGTAGTTTCGTATCAGAACTGACTTGGTTTCAAGAGTTTGATGAATTGTAATGTATACTTGCAAATACACATGTGAACTCTTCACCTATGATAGAGAATGCCCTTATGTACAGTGTGGAAGCATATCAAGCTGAGAGAAGCTTGGTTTGGATGGTTTTGCAATATCTTTATTCTGTAAAGTTAGATGTGCTCAACTGCATTCCATATGCTTACAGATGCAATTTTACAAGATTTCATGTTGTTTCAGATTTGAACTGACTTGGTTTCAAGAGTTTGATGAATTGTAATGTATTCTTGCAAATACACATGTAAACTCTTCACCTTATACAGAGAATGCCCTTAAGTACAGTGTGGAAGCAAATCAAGCAGAGAGAAGCTTGATTTTGATGATTTTTCTAATATCTTAATTCTGTAAAGTTGGATGTTGCTCAACTGCATTACATATGCTCACAAATGCAATTTTACAACATTTCATGTTGTTTCAGGTCAGAACTGACTTGGTTTCAATAGTTTGATGAATTGTAATGTAAACTTGCAAATACACATGTAAACTCTTTACCTATGATAGAGAATGCCCTTAAGTACAGTGTGGAAGCATATCAAGCTGAGAGAAGCTTGATTTCGATAGTTTATCAATATCTTCATTCTGTAAAGTTAGATGTGCTCAAATGCATTACATATGCTTACAAATGCCATTTTACAACATTTCATGTTGTTTTAGGTCAGAACTGACTTGGTTTCAAGAGTTTGATTAATTGTAATGTAAACTTGCAAATACACATGTAAACTCTGCACCTATTATAGAGAATGCCCTTAACTACAGTGTGGAAGCAAATCAAGCAGAGAGAAGCTTGATTTTGATGATTTTGCAATATCTTAATTCTGTAAAGTTGGATGTTGCTCAACTGCATTACATATGCTCACAAATGCAATTTTACAACATTTCATGTTGTTTCAGGTCAGAACTGACTTGGTTTCAAGAGTATGATGAATTGTAATGTAAACTTGCAAATACACATGTAAACTCTTCACCTATGATAGAGAATGCCCTTATGTACAGTGTGGAGCATATCAAGCAGAGAGAAGCTTGATTTGGATGGTTTTGCAATATCTTAATTCTGTAAAGTTAGATGTGCTCAACTCCATTCCATATGCTTACAAATGCAATTTTACAAGATTTCATGTTGTTTCAGATTAGAACTGACTTGGTTTCAAGAGTTTGATGAATTGTAATGTAAACTTGCAAATACACATGTAAACTCTTCACCTATGATAGAGAATGCCCTTATGTACAGTGTGGAGCATATCAAGCAGAGAGAAGCTTGATTTGGATGGTTTTGCAATATCTTAATTCTGTAAAGTTGGATGTGCTCAACTGCATTACATATGCTCACAAATGCCATTTTACAACATTTCATGTTGTTTTAGGTCAGAACTGACTTGGTTTCAAGAGTTTGATGAATTGTAATGTAAACTTGCAAATACACATGTAAACTCTTCACCTATGATAGAGAATGCCCTTATGTACAGTGTGGAAGCATATCAAGCTGAGAGAAGCTTGATTTGGATGGTTTTGCAATATCTTAATTCTGTAAAGTTAGATGTGCTCAACTGCATTACATATGCTCACAAATGCAATTCTACAACATTTCAAGTTGTTTCAGGTCAAAACTGACTTGGTTTCAAGAGTTTGATGATATGTAATGTAAACTTGCAAATACACATGTAAACTCTTCACCTATGATAGAGAATGCCCTTATATACAGTGTGGAAGCATATCAAGCTGAGAGAAGCTTGATTTGGATGGTTTTGCAATATCTTCATTCTGTAAAGTTAGATGTGCTCAACTGCATTACATATGCTCACAAATGCCATTTTACAACATTTCTTGTTGTTTTAGGTCAGAACTGACTTGGTTTCAAGAGTTTGATGAATTGTAATGTAAACTTGCAAATACACATGTAAACTCTTCACCTATGATAGACAATGCCCTTAAGTACAGTGTGGAAGCATATCAAACTGAGAGAAGCTTGATTTGGATGGTTTTGCAATATCTTAATTCTGTAAAGTTGGATGTTGCTCAACTGCATTACATATGCTCACAAATGCAATTTTACAACATTTCATGTTGTCTCAGGTCAGAACTGACTTGGTTTCAAGAGTTTGATGATTTGTAATGTAAACTTGCAAATACACATGTAAACTCTTCACCTATGATAGAGAATGCCCTTATATACAGTGTGGAAGCATATCAAGCTGAGAGAAGCTTGATTTGGATGGTTTTGCAATATCTTCATTCTGTAAAGTTAGATGTGCTCAACTGCATTACATATGTTTACAAATGCAATTTTACAACATTTCATGTAGTTTCGTATCAGAACTGACTTGGTTTCAAGAGTTTGATGAATTGTAATGTATACTTGCAAATACACATGTGAACTCTTCACCTATGATAGAGAATGCCCTTATGTACAGTGTGGAAGCATATCAAACTGAGAGAAGCTTGGTTTGGATGGTTTTGCAATATCTTCATTCTGTAAAGTTAGATGTGCTCAACTACATTCCATATGCTTACAAATGCAATTTTACAAGATTTCATGTTGTTTCAGATTAGAACTGACTTGGTTTCAAGAGTTTGATGAATTGTAATGTAAACTTGCAAATACACATGTAAACTCTTCACCTATGATAGAGAATGCCCTTATGTACAGTGTGGAGCATATCAAGCAGAGAGAAGCTTGATTTGGATGGTTTTGCAATATCTTAATTCTGTAAAGTTGGATGTGCTCAACTGCATTACATATGCTCACAAATGCCATTTTACAACATTTCATGTTGTTTTAGGTCAGAACTGACTTGGTTTCAAGAGTTTGATGAATTGTAATGTAAACTTGCAAATACACATGTAAACTCTTCACCTATGATAGACAATGCCCTTAAGTACAGTGTGGAAGCATATCAAGCTGAGAGAAGCTTGATTTGGATGGTTTTGCAATATCTTCATTCTGTAAAGTTAGATGTGCTCAACTGCATTACATATGTTTACAAATGCAATTTTACAACATTTCATGTAGTTTCGTATCAGAACTGACTTGGTTTCAAGAGTTTGATGAATTGTAATGTATACTTGCAAATACACATGTGAACTCTTCACCTATGATAGAGAATGCACTTATGTACAGTGTGGAAGCATATCAAGCTGAGAGAAGCTTGGTTTGGATGGTTTTGCAATATCTTCATTCTGTAAAGTTAGATGTGCTCAACTGCATTCCATATGCTTACAGATGCAATTTTACAAGATTTCATGTTGTTTCAGATTTGAACTGACTTGGTTTCAAGAGTTTGATGAATTGTAATGTATTCTTGCAAATACACATGTAAACTCTTCACCTTATACAGAGAATGCCCTTAAGTACAGTGTGGAAGCAAATCAAGCAGAGAGAAGCTTGATTTTGATGATTTTTCTAATATCTTAATTCTGTAAAGTTGGATGTTGCTCAACTGCATTACATATGCTCACAAATGCAATTTTACAACATTTCATGTTGTTTCAGGTCAGAACTGACTTGGTTTCAATAGTTTGATGAATTGTAATGTAAACTTGCAAATACACATGTAAACTCTTTACCTATGATAGAGAATGCCCTTAAGTACAGTGTGGAAGCATATCAAGCTGAGAGAAGCTTGATTTCGATAGTTTATCAATATCTTCATTCTGTAAAGTTAGATGTGCTCAAATGCATTACATATGCTTACAAATGCCATTTTACAACATTTCATGTTGTTTTAGGTCAGAACTGACTTGGTTTCAAGAGTTTGATTAATTGTAATGTAAACTTGCAAATACACATGTAAACTCTGCACCTATTATAGAGAATGCCCTTAACTACAGTGTGGAAGCAAATCAAGCAGAGAGAAGCTTGATTTTGATGATTTTGCAATATCTTAATTCTGTAAAGTTGGATGTTGCTCAACTGCATTACATATGCTCACAAATGCAATTTTACAACATTTCATGTTGTTTCAGGTCAGAACTGACTTGGTTTCAAGAGTATGATGAATTGTAATGTAAACTTGCAAATACACATGTAAACTCTTTACCTATGATAGAGAATGCCCTTATGTACAGTGTGGAGCATATCAAGCAGAGAGAAGCTTGATTTGGATGGTTTTGCAATATCTTAATTCTGTAAAGTTAGATGTGCTCAACTACATTCCATATGCTTACAAATGCAATTTTACAAGATTTCATGTTGTTTCAGATTAGAACTGACTTGGTTTCAAGAGTTTGATGAATTGTAATGTAAACTTGCAAATACACATGTAAACTCTTCACCTATGATAGAGAATGCCCTTATGTACAGTGTGGAGCATATCAAGCAGAGAGAAGCTTGATTTGGATGGTTTTGCAATATCTTAATTCTGTAAAGTTGGATGTGCTCAACTGCATTACATATGCTCACAAATGCCATTTTACAACATTTCATGTTGTTTTAGGTCAGAACTGACTTGGTTTCAAGAGTTTGATGAATTGTAATGTAAACTTGCAAATACACATGTAAACTCTTCACCTATGATAGACAATGCCCTTAAGTACAGTGTGGAAGCATATCAAGCTGAGAGAAGCTTGATTTGGATGGTTTTGCAATATCTTCATTCTGTAAAGTTAGATGTGCTCAACTGCATTACATATGTTTACAAATGCAATTTTACAACATTTCATGTAGTTTCGTATCAGAACTGACTTGGTTTCAAGAGTTTGATGAATTGTAATGTATACTTGCAAATACACATGTGAACTCTTCACCTATGATAGAGAATGCCCTTATGTACAGTGTGGAAGCATATCAAGCTGAGAGAAGCTTGGTTTGGATGGTTTTGCAATATCTTCATTCTGTAAAGTTAGATGTGCTCAACTGCATTCCATATGCTTACAGATGCAATTTTACAAGATTTCATGTTGTTTCAGATTTGAACTGACTTGGTTTCAAGAGTTTGATGAATTGTAATGTATTCTTGCAAATACACATGTAAACTCTTCACCTTATACAGAGAATGCCCTTAAGTACAGTGTGGAAGCAAATCAAGCAGAGAGAAGCTTGATTTTGATGATTTTTCTAATATCTTAATTCTGTAAAGTTGGATGTTGCTCAACTGCATTACATATGCTCACAAATGCAATTTTACAACTTTTCATGTTGTTTCAGGTCAGAACTGACTTGGTTTCAATAGTTTGATGAATTGTAATGTAAACTTGCAAATACACATGTAAACTCTTTACCTATGATAGAGAATGCCCTTAAGTACAGTGTGGAAGCATATCAAGCTGAGAGAAGCTTGATTTCGATAGTTTAGCAATATCTTCATTCTGTAAAGTTAGATGTGCTCAAATGCATTACATATGCTTACAAATGCCATTTTACAACATTTCATGTTGTTTTAGGTCAGAACTGACTTGGTTTCAAGAGTTTGATTAATTGTAATGTAAACTTGCAAGTACACATGTAAACTCTGCACCTATTATAGAGAATGCCCTTAACTACAGTGTGGAAGCAAATCAAGCAGAGAGAAGCTTGATTTTGATGATTTTGCAATATCTTAATTCTGTAAAGTTGGATGTTGCTCAACTGCATTACATATGCTCACAAATGCAATTTTACAACATTTCATGTTGTTTCAGGTCAGAACTGACTTGGTTTCAAGAGTATGATGAATTGTAATGTAAACTTGCAAATACACATGTAAACTCTTCACCTATGATAGAGAATGCCCTTATGTACAGTGTGGAGCATATCAAGCAGAGAGAAGCTTGATTTGGATGGTTTTGCAATATCTTAATTCTGTAAAGTTGGATGTGCTCAACTGCATTACATATGCTCACAAATGCAATTTTACAACATTTCATGTTGTTTCAGGTCAGAACTGACTTGGTTTCAAGAGTTTGATTAATTGTAATGTAAACTTGCAAATACACATGTAAACTCTTCACCTATGATAGAGAATGCCCTTATGTACAGTGTCGAGCATATCAAGCAGAGAGAAGCTTGATTTGGATGGTTTTGCAATATCTTAATTCTGTAAAGTTGGATGTGCTCAACTGCATTACATATGCTCACAAATGCAATTTTACAACATTTCATGTTGTTTCAGGTCAGAACTGACTTGGTTTCAAGAGTTTGATGAATTGTAATGTAAACTTGCAAATACACATGTAAACTCTTCACCTATGATAGAGAATGCCCTTATGTACAGTGTGGAGCATATCAAGCAGAGAGAAGCTTGATTTGGATGGTTTTGCAATATCTTAATTCTGTAAAGTTGGATGTGCTCAACTGCATTACATATGCTCACAAATGCCATTTTACAACATTTCATGTTGTTTTAGGTCAGAACTGACTTGGTTTCAAGAGTTTGATGAATTGTAATGTAAACTTGCAAATACACATGTAAACTCTTCACCTATGATAGACAATGCCCTTAAGTACAGTGTGGAAGCATATCAAACTGAGAGAAGCTTGATTTGGATGGTTTTGCAATATCTTAATTGTGTAAAGTTGGATGTTGCTCAACTGCATTACATATGCTCACAAATGCAATTTTACAACATTTCATGTTGTCTCAGGTCAGAACTGACTTGGTTTCAAGAGTTTGATGATTTGTAATGTAAACTTGCAAATACACATGTAAACTCTTCACCTATGATAAAGAATGCCCTTATATACAGTGTGGAAGCATATCAAGCTGAGAGAAGCTTGATTTGGATGGTTTTGCAATATCTTCATTCTGTAAAGTTAGATGTGCTCAACTGCATTACATATGTTTACAAATGCAATTTTACAACATTTCATGTAGTTTCGTATCAGAACTGACTTGGTTTCAAGAGTTTGATGAATTGTAATGTATACTTGCAAATACACATGTGAACTCTTCACCTATGATAGAGAATGCCCTTATGTACAGTGTGGAAGCATATCAAACTGAGAGGCTTGGTTTGGATGGTTTTGCAATATCTTCATTCTGTAAAGTTAGATGTGCTCAACTGCATTCCATATGCTTACAAATGCAATTTTACAAGATTTCATGTTGTTTCAGATTAGAACTGACTTGGTTTCAAGAGTTTGATGAATTGTAATGTAAACTTGCAAATACACATGTAAACTCTTCACCTATGATAGAGAATGCCCTTATGTACAGTGTGGAGCATATCAAGCAGAGAGAAGCTTGATTTGGATGGTTTTGCAATATCTTAATTCTGTAAAGTTGGATGTGCTCAACTGCATTACATATGCTCACAACTGCCATTTTACAACATTTCATGTTGTTTTAGGTCAGAACTGACTTGGTTTCAAGAGTTTGATGAATTGTAATGTAAACTTGCAAATACACATGTAAACTCTTCACCTATGATAGACAATGCCCTTAAGTACAGTGTGGAAGCATATCAAGCTGAGAGAAGCTTGATTTGGATGGTTTTGCAATATCTTCATTCTGTAAAGTTAGATGTGCTCAACTGCATTACATATGTTTACAAATGCAATTTTACAACATTTCATGTAGTTTCGTATCAGAACTGACTTGGTTTCAAGAGTTTGATGAATTGTAATGTATACTTGCAAATACACATGTGAACTCTTCACCTATGATAGAGAATGCCCTTATGTACAGTGTGGAAGCATATCAAGCTGAGAGAAGCTTGGTTTGGATGGTTTTGCAATATCTTCATTCTGTAAAGTTAGATGTGCTCAACTGCATTCCATATGCTTACAAATGCAATTTTACAAGATTTCATGTTGTTTCAGATTAGAACTGAATTGGTTTCAAGAGTTTGATGAATTGTAATGTATTCTTGCAAATACACATGTAAACTCTTCACCTTATACAGAGAATGCCCTTAAGTTCAGTGTGGAAGCAAATCAAACAGAGAGAAGCTTGATTTTGATGATTTTGCAATATCTTAATTCTGTAAAGTTGGATGTTGCTCAACTGCATTACATATGCTCACAAATGCAATTTTACAACATTTCATGTTGTTTCAGGTCAGAACTGACTTGGTTTCAATAGTTTGATGAATTGTAATGTAAACTTGCAAATACACATGTAAACTCTTTACCTATGATAGAGAATGCCCTTAAGTACAGTGTGGAAGCATATCAAGCTGAGAGAAGCTTGATTTCGATAGTTTTGCAATATCTTCATTCTGTAAAGTTAGATGTGCTCAACTGCATTACATATGCTTACAAATGCCATTTTACAACATTTCATGTTGTTTTAGGTCAGAACTGACTTGGTTTCAAGAGTTTGATTAATTGTAATGTAAACTTGCAAATACACATGTAAACTCTTCACCTATTATAGAGAATGCCCTTCACTACAGTGTGGAAGCAAATCAAGCAGAGAGAAGCTTGATTTGGATGGTTTTGCAATATCTTAATTCTGTAAAGTTGGATGTGCTCAACTGCATTACATATGCTCACAAATGCAATTTTACAACATTTCATGTTGTTTCAGGTCAGAACTGACTTGGTTTCAAGAGTTTGATGAATTGTAATGTAAACTTGCAAATACACATGTAAACTCTTCACCTATGATAGAGAATGCCCTTATGTACAGTGTGGAGCATATCAAGCAGAGAGAAGCTTCATTTGGATGGTTTTGCAATATCTTAATTCTGTAAAGTTGGATGTGCTCAACTGCATTACATATGCTCACAAATGCCATTTTACAACATTTCATGTTGTTTTAGGTCAGAACTGACTTGGTTTCAAGAGTTTGATGAATTGTAATGTAAACTTGCAAATACACATGTAAACTCTTCACCTATGATAGACAATGCCCTTAAGTACAGTGTGGAAGCATATCAAACTGAGAGAAGCTTGATTTGGATGGTTTTGCAATATCTTAATTCTGTAAAGTTGGATGTTGCTCAACTGCATTACATATGCTCACAAATGCAATTTTACAACATTTCATGTTGTCTCAGGTCAGAACTGACTTGGTTTCAAGAGTTTGATGATTTGTAATGTAAACTTGCAAATACACATGTAAACTCTTCACCTATGATAGAGAATGCCCTTATATACAGTGTGGAAGCATATCAAGCTGAGAGGAGCTTGATTTGGATGGTTTTGCAATATCTTCATTCTGCAAAAATAGATGTGCTCAACTGCATTACATATGCTTACAATTGGAATTTTACAACATTTCATGTTGTTTCAGGTCAGAACTGACTTGGTTTCAAGAGTTTGATGAATTGTAATGTAAACTTGCAAATACACATGTAAACTCTTCACCTATGATAGAGAATGCCCTTATGTACAGTGTGGAGCATATCAAGCAGAGAGAAGCTTGATTTGGATGGTTTTGCAATATCTTAATTCTGTAAAGTTGGATGTGCTCAACTGCATTACATATGCTCACAAATGCCATTTTACAACATTTCATGTTGTTTTAGGTCAGAACTGACTTGGTTTCAAGAGTTTGATGAATTGTAATGTAAACTTGCAAATACACATGTAAACTCTTCACCTATGATAGACAATGCCCTTAAGTACAGTGTGGAAGCATATCAAGCTGAGAGAAGCTTGATTTGGATGGTTTTGCAATATCTTCATTCTGTAAAGTTAGATGTGCTCAACTGCATTACATATGTTTACAAATGCCATTTTACAACATTTCATGTAGTTTCGTATCAGAACTGACTTGGTTTCAAGAGTTTGATGAATTGTTAAGTATACTTGCAAATACACATGTGAACTCTTCACCTATGATAGAGAATGCCCTTATGTACAGTGTGGAAGCATATCAAGCTGAGAGAAGCTTGGTTTGGATGGTTTTGCAATATCTTCATTCTGTAAAGTTAGATGTGCTCAACTGCATTCCATATGCTTACAAATGCAATTTTACAAGATTTCATGTTGTTTCAGATTAGAACTGAATTGGTTTCAAGAGTTTGATGAATTGTAATGTATTCTTGCAAATACACATGTAAACTCTTCACCTCATACAGAGAATGCCCTTAAGTACAGTGTGGAAGCAAATCAAGCAGAGAGAAGCTTGATTTTGATGATTTTGCAATATCTTAATTCTGTAAAGTTGGATGTTGCTCAACTGCATTACATATGCTCACAAATGCAATTTTACAACATTTCATGTTGTTTCAGGTCAGAACTGACTTGGTTTCAATAGTTTGATGAATTGTAATGTAAACTTGCAAATACACATGTAATCTCTTTACCTATGATAGAGAATGCCCTTAAGTACAGTGTGGAAGCATATCAAGCTGAGAGAAGCTTGATTTCGATAGTTTTGCAATATCTTCATTCTGTAAAGTTAGATGTGCTCAACTGCATTACATATGCTTACAAATGCCATTTTACAAGATTTCATGTTGTTTCAGGTCAGAACTGACTTGGTTTCAATAGTTTGATGAATTGTAATGTAAACTTGCAAATACACATGTAAACTCTTCACCTATGATAGAGAATGCCCTTAAGTACAGTGTGGAAGCATATCAAACTGAGAGAAGCTTGATTTGGATGGTTTTGCAATATCTTAATTCTGTAAAGTTGGATGTTGCTCAACTGCATTACATATGCTCACAAATGCAATTTTACAACATTTCATGTTGTTTCAGGTCAGAACTGACTTGGTTTCAAGAGTTTGATGAATTGTAATGTAAACATGCAAATACACATGTAAACTCTTCACCTTATACAGAGAATGCCCTTAAGTACAGTGTGGAAGCATATCAAGCTAAAAGAAGCTTGAATTGGATGGTTTTGCAATATCTTCATTCTGTAAAGTTAGATGTGCTCAACTGCATTACATATGCTCACAAATGCAATTGTACAACATTTCATGTTGTTTCAGGTCAGAACTGACTTGGTTTCAAGAGTTTGATGAAATGTAATGTAAACTTGCAAATACACATGTAAACTCTTCACCTATGATAGAGAATGCCCTTATGTACCGTGTGGAAGCATATCAAGCTGAGAGAAGCATGATTTGGATTGTTTTGCAATATCTTCATTCTGTAAAGTTAGATGTGCTCAACTGCATTACATATGCTCACAAAAGCAATTGTACAACATTTCATGTTGTTTCAGGTCAGAACTGACTTGGTTTCAAGAGTTTGATGAATTGCAATGTAAACTTGCAAATACACATGTAAACTCTTCACCTATGATAGAGAATGCCCTTATGTACAGTGTGGAAGCATATCAAGCTGAGAGAAGCTTGATTTGGATGGTTTTGCAATATCTTCATTCTGTAAAGTTAGATGTGCTCAACTGCATTACATATGCTCACAAATGCAATTGTACAACATTTCATGTTGTTTCAGGTCAGAACTGACTTGGTTTCAAGAGTTTGATGAAATGTAATGTAAACTTGCAAATACACATGTAAACTCTTCACCTATGATAGAGAATGCCCTTATGTACAGTGTGGAAGCATATCAAGCAGAGAGAAGCTTGATTTGGATGGTTTTGCAATATCTTCATTCTGTAAAGTTGGATGTGCTCAACTGCATTACATATGCTCACAAATGCAATTGTACAACATTTCATGTTGTTTCAGGTCAAAACTGACTTGGTTTCAAGAGTTTGATGAATTGTAATGTGAACTTGCAAATACACATGTAAACTCTTCACCTATGATAGAGAATGCCCTTATGTACAGTGTGGAAGCATATCAAGCTGAGAGAAGCTTGATTTGGATGGTTTTGCAATATCTTCATTCTGTAAAGTTGGATGTGCTCAAGTGAATTATATATGCTTACAAATGCCATTTTACAACATTTCATGTTGTTTCAGGTCAGAACTGACTTGGTTTCAAGAGTTTGATGAATTGTAATGTAAACTTGCAAATACACATGTAAACTCTTCACCTATGATAGAGAATGCCCTTATGTACAGTGTGGAAGCATATCAAGCTGAGAGAAGCTTGATTTGGATGGTTTTGCAATATCTTCATTCTGTAAAGTTAGATGTGCTCAACTGCATTACATATGCTCACAAATGCAATTGTACAACATTTCATGTTGTTTCAGGTCAGAACTGACTTGGTTTCAAGAGTTTGATGAATTGTAATGTAAACTTGAAATACACATGTAAACTCTTCACCTATGATAGAGAATGCCCTTATGTACAGTGTGGAAGCATATCAAGCTGAGAGAAGCTTGATTTGGATGGTTTTGCAATATCTTCATTCTGTAAAGTTGGATGTGCTCAAGTGAATTACATATGCTTACAAATGCCATTTTACAACATTTCATGTTGTTTCAGGTCAGAACTGACTTGGTTTCAAGAGTTTGATGAATTGCAATGTAAACTTGCAAATACACATGTAAACTCTTCACCTATGATAGAGAATGCCCTTATGTACAGTGTGGAAGCATATCAAGCTGAGAGAAGCTTGATTTGGATGGTTTTGCAATATCTTCATTCTGTAAAGTTAGATGTGCTCAACTGCATTACATATGCTCACAAATGCAATTGTACAACATTTCATGTTGTTTCAGGTCAGAACTGACTTGGTTTCAAGAGTTTGATGAAATGTAATGTAAACTTGCAAATACACATGTAAACTCTTCACCTATGATAGAGAATGCCCTTATGTACAGTGTGGAAGCATATCAAGCAGAGAGAAGCTTGATTTGGATGGTTTTGCAATATCTTCATTCTGTAAAGTTGGATGTGCTCAACTGAATTACATATGCTTACAAATGCCATTTTACAACATTTCATGTTGTTTCAGGTCAGAACTGACTTGGTTTTAAGAGTTTGATGAAATGTAATGTAAACTTGCAAGTACACATGTAAACTCTTCACCTATGATAGAGAATGCCCTTATGTACAGTGTGGAAGCATATCAAGCTGAGAGAAGCTTGATTTGGATGGTTTTGCAATATCTTCATTCTGTAATGTTGGATGTGCTCAACTGCATTACATATGCTCACAAATGCAATTGTACAACATTTCATGTTGTTTCAGGTCAAAACTGACTTGGTTTCAAGAGTTTGATGAATTGTAATGTAAACTTGCAAATACACATGTAAACTCTTCACCTATGATAGAGAATGCCCTTATGTACAGTGTGGAAGCATATCAAGCTGAGAGAAGCTTGATTTGGATGGTTTTGCAATATCTTCATTCTGTAAAGTTGGATGTGCTCAAGTGAATTACATATGCTTACAAATGCCATTTTAGAACATTTCATGTTGTTTCAGGTCAGAACTGACTTGGTTTCAAGAGTTTGATGAATTGTAATGTAAACTTGCAAATACACATGTAAACTCTTCACCTATGATAGAGAATGCCCTTATGTACAGTGTGGAAGCATATCAAGCAGAGAGAAGCTTGATTTGGATGGTTTTGCAATATCTTCATTCTGTAAAGTTGGATGTGCTCAAGTGAATTACATATGCTTACAAATGCCATTTTACAACATTTCATGTTGTTTCAGGTCAGAACTGACTTGGTTTCAAGAGTTTGATGAATTGTAATGTAAACTTGCAAATACACATGTAAACTCTTCACCTATGATAGAGAATGCCCTTATGTACAGTGTGGAAGCATATCAAGCTGAGAGAAGCTTGATTTGGATGGTTTTGCAATATCTTCATTCTGTAAAGTTAGATGTGCTCAACTGCATTACATATCCTCACAAATGCAATTGTACAACATTTCATGTTGTTTCAGGTCAAAACTGACTTGGTTTCAAGAGTTTGATGAATTGTAATGTAAACTTGCAAATACACATGTAAACTCTTCACCTATGATAGAGAATGCCCTTATGTACCGTGTGGAAGCATATCAAGCTGAGAGAAGCATGATTTGGATGGATTTGCAATATCTTCATTCTGTAAAGTTAGATGTGCTCAACTGCATTACATATGCTCACAAATGCAATTGTACAACATTTCATGTTGTTTCAGGTCAGAACTGACTTGGTGTCAGGAGTTTGATGAATTGTAATGTAAACTTGCAAATACACATGTAAACTCTTCACCAATGATAGAGAATGCCCTTATGTACAGTGTGGAAGCATATCAAGCTGAGAGAAGCTTGATTTGGATGATTTTGCAATATCTTCATTCTGCAAAGATAAATGTGCTCAACTGAATTACATATGCTTACAAATGCCATTTTACAACATTTCATGTTGTTTCAGGTCAGAACTGACTAGGTTTCAAGAGTTTGATGAAATGTAATGTAAACTTGCAAATACACATGTAAACTCTTCACCTATGATAGAGAATGCCCTTATGTACAGTGTGGAAGCATATCAAGCAGAGAGAAGCTTGATTTGGATGGCTTTGCAATATCTTCATTCTGTAAAGTTGGATGTGCTCAACTGCATTACATATGCTCACAAATGCAATTTTACAACATTTCATGTTGTTTCAGGTCAGAACTGACTTGGTTTCAAGAGTTTGATGAATTGTAATGTAAACTTGCAAATACATATGTAAACTCTTCACCTATGATAGAGAATGCCCTTATGTACAGTGTGGAAGCATATCAAGCTGAGAGAAGCTTGATTTGGATGGTTTTGCAATATCTTCATTCTGTAAAGTTAGATGTGCTCAACTGCATTACATATGCTCACAAATGCAATTGTACAACATTTCATGTTGTTTCAGGTCAAAACTGACTTGGTTTCAAGAGTTTGATTAATTGTAATGTAAACTTGCAAATACACATGTAAACTCTTCACCTATGATAGAGAATGCCCTTATGTACAGTGTGGAAGCATATCAAGCTGAGAGAAGCTTGATTTGGATGGTTTTGCAATATCTTCATTCTGTGAAGTAAGATGTGCTCAACTGCATTACATATGCTCACAAATGCAATTGTACAACATTTCATGTTGTTTCAGGTCAAAACTGACTTGGTTTCAAGAGTTTGATGAATTGTAATGTAAACTTGCAAATACACATGTAAACTCTTCACCTATGATAGAGAATGCCCTTATGTACCGTGTGGAAGCATATCAAGCTGAGAGAAGCATGATTTGGATGGATTTGCAATATCTTCATTCTGTAAAGTTAGATGTGCTCAACTGCATTACATATGCTCACAAATGCAATTGTACAACATTTCATGTTGTTTCAGGTCAGAACTGACTTGGTGTCAGGAGTTTGATGAATTGTAATGTAAACTTGCAAATACACATGTAAACTCTTCACCAATGATAGAGAATGCCCTTATGTACAGTGTGGAAGCATATCAAGCTGAGAGAAGCTTGATTTGGATGATTTTGCAATATCTTCATTCTGCAAAGATAAATGTGCTCAACTGAATTACATATGCTTACAAATGCCATTTTACAACATTTCATGTTGTTTCAGGTCAGAACTGACTAGGTTTCAAGAGTTTGATGAAATGTAATGTAAACTTGCAAATACACATGTAAACTCTTCACCTATGATAGAGAATGCCCTTATGTACAGTGTGGAAGCATATCAAGCAGAGAGAAGCTTGATTTGGATGGCTTTGCAATATCTTCATTCTGTAAAGTTGGATGTGCTCAACTGCATTACATATGCTCACAAATGCAATTTTACAACATTTCATGTTGTTTCAGGTCAGAACTGACTTGGTTTCAAGAGTTTGATGAATTGTAATGTAAACTTGCAAATACATATGTAAACTCTTCACCTATGATAGAGAATGCCCTTATGTACAGTGTGGAAGCATATCAAGCTGAGAGAAGCTTGATTTGGATGGTTTTGCAATATCTTCATTCTGTAAAGTTAGATGTGCTCAACTGCATTACATATGCTCACAAATGCAATTGTACAACATTTCATGTTGTTTCAGGTCAAAACTGACTTGGTTTCAAGAGTTTGATTAATTGTAATGTAAACTTGCAAATACACATGTAAACTCTTCACCTATGATAGAGAATGCCCTTATGTACAGTGTGGAAGCATATCAAGCTGAGAGAAGCTTGGTTTGGATGGTTTTGCAATATCTTCATTTTGTGAAGTAAGATGTGCTCAACTGCATTACATATGCTCACAAATGCAATTGTACAACATTTCATGTTGTTTCAGGTCAAAACTGACTTGGTTTCAAGAGTTTGATGAATTGTAATGTAAACTTGCAAATACACATGAAAACTCTTCACCTATGATATAGAGAATGCCCTTATGTACAGTGTGGAAGCATATCAAGCTGAGAGAAGCTTGATTTGGATGGTTTTGCAATATCTTCATTCTGCAAGGATAGATGTGCTCAACTGAATAACATATGCTTACAAATGCCATTTTACAAAATTTCATGTTGTTTCAGGTCAGAACTGACTTGGTTTCAAGAGTTTGATGAATTGTAATGTAAACTTGCAAATACACATGTAAACTCTTCACCTATGATAGAGAATGCCCTTATGTACAGTGTGGAAGCATATCAAGCTGAGAGAAGCTTGATTTGGATGGTTTTGCAATATCTTCATTCTGTAAAGTTGGATGTGCTCAACTGCATTACATATGCTCACAATTGCAATTGTACAACATTTCATGTTGTTTCAGGTCAAAACTGACTTGGTTTCAAGAGTTTGATGAATTGTAATGTGAACTTGCAAATACACATGTAAACTCTTCACCTATGATAGAGAATGCCCTTATGTACAGTGTGGAAGCATATCAAGCTGAGAGAAGCTTGATTTGGATGGTTTTGCAATATCTTCATTCTGTAAAGTTGGATGTGCTCAAGTGAATTATATATGCTTACAAATGCCATTTTACAACATTTCATGTTGTTTCAGGTCAGAACTGACTTGGTTTCAAGAGTTTGATGAATTGTAATGTAAACTTGCAAATACACATGTAAACTCTTCACCTATGATAGAGAATGCCCTTATGTACAGTGTGGAAGCATATCAAGCTGAGAGAAGCTTGATTTGGATGGTTTTGCAATATCTTCATTCTGTAAAGTTAGATGTGCTCAACTGCATTACATATGCTCACAAATGCAATTGTACAACATTTCATGTTGTTTCAGGTCAGAACTGACTTGGTTTCAAGAGTTTGATGAATTGTAATGTAAACTTGAAATACACATGTAAACTCTTCACCTATGATAGAGAATGCCCTTATGTACAGTGTGGAAGCATATCAAGCTGAGAGAAGCTTGATTTGGATGGTTTTGCAATATCTTCATTCTGTAAAGTTGGATGTGCTCAAGTGAATTACATATGCTTACAAATGCCATTTTACAACATTTCATGTTGTTTCAGGTCAGAACTGACTTGGTTTCAAGAGTTTGATGAATTGCAATGTAAACTTGCAAATACACATGTAAACTCTTCACCTATGATAGAGAATGCCCTTATGTACAGTGTGGAAGCATATCAAGCTGAGAGAAGCTTGATTTGGATGGTTTTGCAATATCTTCATTCTGTAAAGTTAGATGTGCTCAACTGCATTACATATGCTCACAAATGCAATTGTACAACATTTCATGTTGTTTCAGGTCAGAACTGACTTGGTTTCAAGAGTTTGATGAAATGTAATGTAAACTTGCAAATACACATGTAAACTCTTCACCTATGATAGAGAATGCCCTTATGTACAGTGTGGAAGCATATCAAGCAGAGAGAAGCTTGATTTGGATGGTTTTGCAATATCTTCATTCTGTAAAGTTGGATGTGCTCAACTGAATTACATATGCTTACAAATGCCATTTTACAACATTTCATGTTGTTTCAGGTCAGAACTGACTTGGTTTTAAGAGTTTGATGAAATGTAATGTAAACTTGCAAATACACATGTAAACTCTTCACCTATGATAGAGAATGCCCTTATGTACAGTGTGGAAGCATATCAAGCTGAGAGAAGCTTGATTTGGATGGTTTTGCAATATCTTCATTCTGTAATGTTGGATGTGCTCAACTGCATTACATATGCTCACAATGCAATTGTACAACATTTCATGTTGTTTCAGGTCAAAACTGACTTGGTTTCAAGAGTTTGATGAATTGTAATGTAAACTTGCAAATACACATGTAAACTCTTCACCTATGATAGAGAATGCCCTTATGTACAGTGTGGAAGCATATCAAGCTGAGAGAAGCTTGATTTGGATGGTTTTGCAATATCTTCGTTCTGTAAAGTTGGATGTGCTCAAGTGAATTACATATGCTTACAAATGCCATTTTAGAACATTTCATGTTGTTTCAGGTCAGAACTGACTTGGTTTCAAGAGTTTGATGAATTGTAATGTAAACTTGCAAATACACATGTAAACTCTTCACCTATGATAGAGAATGCCCTTATGTACAGTGTGGAAGCATATCAAGCAGAGAGAAGCTTGATTTGGATGGTTTTGCAATATCTTCATTCTGTAAAGTTGGATGTGCTCAACTGCATTACATATGCTCACAAATGCAATTGTACAACATTTCATGTTGTTTCAGGTCAGAACTGACTTGGTTTCAAGAGTTTGATGAATTGTAATGTGAACTTGCAAATACACATGTAAACTCTTCACCTATGATAGAGAATGCCCTTATGTACAGTGTGGAAGCATATCAAGCTGAGAGAAGCTTGATTTGGATGGTTTTGCAATATCTTCATTCTGTAAAGTTGGATGTGCTCAAGTGAATTATATATGCTTACAAATGCCATTTTACAACATTTCATGTTGTTTCAGGTCAGAACTGACTTGGTTTCAAGAGTTTGATGAATTGTAATGTAAACTTGCAAATACACATGTAAACTCTTCACCTATGATAGAGAATGCCCTTATGTACAGTGTGGAAGCATATCAAGCTGAGAGAAGCTTGATTTGGATGGTTTTGCAATATCTTCATTCTGTAAACTTAGATGTGCTCAACTGCATTACATATGCTCACAAATGCAATTGTACAACATTTCATGTTGTTTCAGGTCAGAACTGACTTGGTTTCAAGAGTTTGATGAATTGTAATGTAAACTTGAAATACACATGTAAACTCTTCACCTATGATAGAGAATGCCCTTATGTACAGTGTGGAAGCATATCAAGCTGAGAGAAGCTTGATTTGGATGGTTTTGCAATATCTTCATTCTGTAAAGTTGGATGTGCTCAAGTGAATTACATATGCTTACAAATGCCATTTTACAACATTTCATGTTGTTTCAGGTCAGAACTGACTTGGTTTCAAGAGTTTGATGAATTGCAATGTAAACTTGCAAATACACATGTAAACTCTTCACCTATGATAGAGAATGCCCTTATGTACAGTGTGGAAGCATATCAAGCTGAGAGAAGCTTGATTTGGATGGTTTTGCAATATCTTCATTCTGTAAAGTTAGATGTGCTCAACTGCATTACATATGCTCACAAATGCAATTGTACAACATTTCATGTTGTTTCAGGTCAGAACTGACTTGGTTTCAAGAGTTTGATGAAATGTAATGTAAACTTGCAAATACACATGTAAACTCTTCACCTATGATAGAGAATGCCCTTATGTACAATGTGGAAGCATATCAAGCAGAGAGAAGCTTGATTTGGATGGTTTTGCAATATCTTCATTCTGTAAAGTTGGATGTGCTCAACTGAATTACATATGCTTACAAATGCCATTTTACAACATTTCATGTTGTTTCAGGTCAGAACTGACTTGGTTTTAAGAGTTTGATGAAATGTAATGTAAACTTGCAAATACACATGTAAACTCTTCACCTATGATAGAGAATGCCCTTATGTACAGTGTGGAAGCATATCAAGCTGAGAGAAGCTTGATTTGGATGGTTTTGCAATATCTTCATTCTGTAATGTTGGATGTGCTCAACTGCATTACATATGCTCACAAATGCAATTGTACAACATTTCATGTTGTTTCAGGTCAAAACTGACTTGGTTTCAAGAGTTTGATGAATTGTAATGTAAACTTGCAAATACACATGTAAACTCTTCACCTATGATAGAGAATGCCCTTATGTACAGTGTGGAAGCATATCAAGCTGAGAGAAGCTTGATTTGGATGGTTTTGCAATATCTTCGTTCTGTAAAGTTGGATGTGCTCAAGTGAATTACATATGCTTACAAATGCCATTTTAGAACATTTCATGTTGTTTCAGGTCAGAACTGACTTGGTTTCAAGAGTTTGATGAATTGTAATGTAAACTTGCAAATACACATGTAAACTCTTCACCTATGATAGAGAATGCCCTTATGTACAGTGTGGAAGCATATCAAGCTGAGAGAAGCTTGATTTGGATGGTTTTGCAATATCTTCATTCTGTAAAGTTGGATGTGCTCAAGTGAATTACATATGCTTACAAATGCCATTTTACAACATTTCATGTTGTTTCAGGTCAGAACTGACTTGGTTTCAAGAGTTTGATGAATTGTAATGTAAACTTGCAAATACACATGTAAACTCTTCACCTATGATAGAGAATGCCCTTATGTACCGTGTGGAAGCATATCAAGCTGAGAGAAGCATGATTTGGATGGATTTACAATATCTTCATTCTGTAAAGTTAGATGTGCTCAACTGCATTACATATGCTCACAAATGCAATTGTACAACATTTCATGTTGTTTCAGGTCAGAACTGACTTGGTTTCAGGAGTTTGATGAATTGTAATGTAAACTTGCAAATACACATGTAAACTCTTCACCAATGATAGAGAATGCCCTTATGTACAGTGTGGAAGCATATCAAGCTGAGAGAAGCTTGATTTGGATGATTTTGCAATATCTTCATTCTGCAAAGATAAATGTGCTCAACTGAATTACATATGCTTACAAATGCCATTTTACAACATTTCATGTTGTTTCAGGTCAGAACTGACTAGGTTTCAAGAGTTTGATGAAATGTAATGAAAACTTGCAAATACATATGTAAACTCTTCACCTATGATAGAGAATGCCCTTATGTACAGTGTGGAAGCATATCAAGCTGAGAGAAGCTTGATTTGGATGGTTTTGCAATATCTTCATTCTGTAAAGTTAGATGTGCTCAACTGCATTACATATGCTCACAAATGCAATTGTACAACATTTCATGTTGTTTCAGGTCAAAACTGACTTGGTTTCAAGAGTTTGATTAATTGTAATGTAAACTTGCAAATACACATGTAAACTCTTCACCTATGATAGAGAATGCCCTTATGTACAGTGTGGAAGCATATCAAGCTGAGAGAAGCTTGATTTGGATGGTTTTGCAATATCTTCATTCTGTAAAGTTGGATGTGCTCAACTGCATTACATATGCTCACAAATGCAATTGTACAACATTTCATGTTGTTTCAGGTCAAAACTGACTTGGTTTCAAGAGTTTGATGAATTGTAATGTGAACTTGCAAATACACATGTAAACTCTTCACCTATGATAGAGAATGCCCTTATGTACAGTGTGGAAGCATATCAAGCTGAGAGAAGCTTGATTTGGATGGTTTTGCAATATCTTCATTCTGTAAAGTTGGATGTGCTCAAGTGAATTATATATGCTTACAAATGCCATTTTACAACATTTCATGTTGTTTCAGGTCAGAACTGACTTGGTTTCAAGAGTTTGATGAATTGTAATGTAAACTTGCAAATACACATGTAAACTCTTCACCTATGATAGAGAATGCCCTTATGTACAGTGTGGAAGCATATCAAGCTGAGAGAAGCTTGATTTGGATGGTTTTGCAATATCTTCATTCTGTAAAGTTAGATGTGCTCAACTGCATTACATATGCTCACAAATGCAATTGTACAACATTTCATGTTGTTTCAGGTCAGAACTGACTTGGTTTCAAGAGTTTGATGAATTGTAATGTAAACTTGAAATACACATGTAAACTCTTCACCTATGATAGAGAATGCCCTTATGTACAGTGTGGAAGCATATCAAGCTGAGAGAAGCTTGATTTGGATGGTTTTGCAATATCTTCATTCTGTAAAGTTGGATGTGCTCAAGTGAATTACATATGCTTACAAATGCCATTATACAACATTTCATGTTGTTTCAGGTCAGAACTGACTTGGTTTCAAGAGTTTGATGAATTGCAATGTAAACTTGCAAATACACATGTAAACTCTTCACCTATGATAGAGAATGCCCTTATGTACAGTGTGGAAGCATATCAAGCTGAGAGAAGCTTGATTTGGATGGTTTTGCAATATCTTCATTCTGTAAAGTTAGATGTGCTCAACTGCATTACATATGCTCACAAATGCAATTGTACAACATTTCATGTTGTTTCAGGTCAGAACTGACTTGGTTTCAAGAGTTTGATGAAATGTAATGTAAACTTGCAAATACACATGTAAACTCTTCACCTATGATAGAGAATGCCCTTATGTACAGTGTGGAAGCATATCAAGCAGAGAGAAGCTTGATTTGGATGGTTTTGCAATATCTTCATTCTGTAAAGTTGGATGTGCTCAACTGAATTACATATGCTTACAAATGCCATTTTATAACATTTCATGTTGTTTCAGGTCAGAACTGACTTGGTTTTAAGAGTTTGATGAAATGTAATGTAAACTTGCAAATACACATGTAAACTCTTCACCTATGATAGAGAATGCCCTTATGTACAGTGTGGAAGCATATCAAGCTGAGAGAAGCTTGATTTGGATGGTTTTGCAATATCTTCATTCTGTAATGTTGGATGTGCTCAACTGCATTACATATGCTCACAAATGCAATTGTACAACATTTCATGTTGTTTCAGGTCAAAACTGACTTGGTTTCAAGAGTTTGATGAATTGTAATGTAAACTTGCAAATACACATGTAAACTCTTCACCTATGATAGAGAATGCCCTTATGTACAGTGTGGAAGCATATCAAGCTGAGAGAAGCTTGATTTGGATGGTTTTGCAATATCTTCATTCTGTAAAGTTGGATGTGCTCAAGTGAATTACATATGCTTACAAATGCCATTTTAGAACATTTCATGTTGTTTCAGGTCAGAACTGACTTGGTTTCAAGAGTTTCCAGAATTGTAATGTAAACTTGCAAATACACATGTAAACTCTTCACCTATGATAGAGAATGCCCTTATGTACAGTGTGGAAGCATATCAAGCAGAGAGAAGCTTGATTTGGATGGTTTTGCAATATCTTCATTCTGTAAAGTTGGATGTGCTCAAGTGAATTACATATGCTTACAAATGCCATTTTACAACATTTCATGTTGTTTCAGGTCAGAACTGACTTGGTTTCAAGAGTTTGATGAATTGTAATGTAAACTTGCAAATACACATGTAAACTCTTCACCTATGATAGAGAATGCCCTTATGTACAGTGTGGAAGCATATCAAGCTGAGAGAAGCTTGATTTGGATGGTTTTGCAATATCTTCATTCTGTAAAGTTAGATGTGCTCAACTGCATTACATATGCTCACAAATGCAATTGTACAACATTTCATGTTGTTTCAGGTCAAAACTGACTTGGTTTCAAGAGTTTGATGAATTGTAATGTAAACTTGCAAATACACATGTAAACTCTTCACCTATGATAGAGAATGCCCTTATGTACCGTGTGGAAGCATATCAAGCTGAGAGAAGCATGATTTGGATGGATTTGCAATATCTTCATTCTGTAAAGTTAGATGTGCTCAACTGCATTACATATGCTCACAAATGCAATTGTACAACATTTCATGTTGTTTCAGGTCAGAATTGACTTGGTTTCAGGAGTTTGATGAATTGTAATGTAAACTTGCAAATACACATGTAAACTCTTCACCAATGATAGAGAATGCCCTTATGTACAGTGTGGAAGCATATCAAGCTAAGAGAAGCTTGATTTGGATGATTTTGCAATATCTTCATTCTGCAAAGATAAATGTGCTCAACTGAATTACATATGCTTACAAATGCCATTTTACAACATTTCATGTTGTTTCAGGTCAGAACTGACTAGGTTTCAAGAGTTTGATGAAATGTAATGTAAACTTGCAAATACACATGTAAACTCTTCACCTATGATAGAGAATGCCCTTATGTACAGTGTGGAAGCATATCAAGCAGAGAGAAGCTTGATTTGGATGGCTTTGCAATATCTTCATTCTGTAAAGTTGGATGTGCTCAACTGCATTACATATGCTCACAAATGCAATTTTACAACATTTCATGTTGTTTCAGGTCAGAACTGACTTGGTTTCAAGAGTTTGATGAATTGTAATGTAAACTTGCAAATACATATGTAAACTCTTCACCTATGATAGAGAATGCCCTTATGTACAGTGTGGAAGCATATCAAGCTGAGAGAAGCTTGATTTGGATGGTTTTGCAATATCTTCATTCTGTAAAGTTAGATGTGCTCAACTGCATTACATATGCTCACAAATGCAATTGTACAACATTTCATGTTGTTTCAGGTCAAAACTGACTTGGTTTCAAGAGTTTGATTAATTGTAATGTAAACTTGCAAATACACATGTAAACTCTTCACCTATGATATAGAGAATGCCCTTATGTACAGTGTGGAAGCATATCAAGCTGAGAGAAGCATGATTTGGATGGTTTTGCAATATCTTCAATCTGTAAAGTTAGATGTGCTCAACTGCATTACATATGCTCACAAATGCAATTGTACAACATTTCATGTTGTTTCAGGTCAAAACTGACTTGGTTTCAAGAGTTTGATGAATTGTAATGTAAACTTGCAAATACACATGTAAACTCTTCACCTATGATAGAGAATGCCCTTATGTACAGTGTGGAAGCATATCAAGCTGAGAGAAGCTTGATTTGGATGATTTTGCAATATCTTCATTCTGCAAAGATAAATGTGCTCAACTGAATTACATATGCTTACAAATGCCATTTTACAACATTTCATGATGTTTCAGGTCAGAACTGACTTGGTTTCAAGAGTTTGATGAAATGTAATGTAAACTTGCAAATACACATGTAAACTCTTCACCTATGATAGAGAATGCCCTTATGTACAGTGTGGAAGCATATCAAGCAGAGAGAAGCTTGATTTGGATGGCTTTGCAATATCTTCATTCTGTAAAGTTGGATGTGCTCAACTGCATTACATATGCTCACAAATGCAATTTTACAACATTTCATGTTGTTTCAGGTCAGAACTGACTTGGTTTCAAGAGTTTGATGAATTGTTATGTAAACTTGCAAATACACATGTAAACTCTTCACCTATGATAGAGAATGCCCTTATGTACAGTGTGGAAGCATATCAAGCTGAGAGAAGCTTGATTTGGATGGTTTTGCAATATCTTCATTCTGTAAAGTTAGATGTGCTCAACTGCATTACATATGCTCACAAATGCAATTCTACAACATTTCAAGTTGTTTCAGGTCAAAACTGACTTGGTTTCAAGAGTTTGATGAATTGTAATGTAAACTTGCAAATACACATGTAAACTCTTCACCTATGATAGAGAATGCCCTTATGTACAGTGTGGAAGCATATCAAGCTGAGAGAAGCTTGATTTGGATGGTTTTGCAATATCTTCATTCTGTAAAGTTAGATGTGTTTAACTGCATTACATATGCTCACAAATGCAATTCTACAACATTTCAAGTTGTTTCAGGTCAAAACTGACTTGGTTTCAAGAGTTTGATGAATTGTAATGTAAACTTGCAAATACACATGTAAACTCTTCACCTATGATAGAGAATGCCCTTATGTACAGTGTGGAAGCATATCAAGCTGAGAGAAGCTTGATTTGGATGGTTTTGCAATATCTTCAGTCTGTAAAGTTAGATGTGCTCAACTGCATTACATATGCTCACAAATGCAATTGTACAACATTTCATGTTGTTTCAGGTCAAAACTGACTTGGTTTCAAGAGTTTGATTAATTGTAATGTAAACTTCAAATACACATGTAAACTCTTCACCTATGATAGAGAATGCCCTTATGTACAGTGTGGAAGCATATCAAGCTGAGAGAAGCTTGATTTGGATGGTTTTGCAATATCTTCATTCTGTGAAGTAAGATGTGCTCAACTGCATTACATATGCTCACAAATGCAATTCTACAACATTTCATGTTGTTTCAGGTCAAAACTGACTTGGTTTCAAGAGTTTGATTAATTGTAATGTAAACTTGCAAATACACATGTAAACTCTTCACCTATGATATAGAGAATGCCCTTATGTACAGTGTGGAAGCATATCAAGCTGAGAGAAGCTTGATTTGGATGGTTTTGCAATATCTTCATTCTGCAAGGATAGATGTGCTCAACTGAATTACATATGCTTACAAATGCCATTTTACAAAATTTCATGTTGTTTCAGGTCAGAACTGACTTGGTATCAAGAGTTTGATGAATTGTAATGTAAACTTGCAAATACACATGTAAACTCTTCACCTATGATAGAGAATGCCCTTATGTACAGTGTGGAAGCATATCAAGCTGAGAGAAGCTTGATTTGGATGATTTTGCAATATCTTCATTCTGCAAAGATAAATGTGCTCAACTGAATTACATATGCTTACAAATGGCATTTTATAACATTTCATGTTGTTTCAGGTCAGAACTGACTTGGTTTCAAGAGTTTGATGAATTGTAATGTAAACTTGCAAATACACATGTAAACTCTTCACCTATGATAGAGAATGCCCTTATGTACAGTGTGGAAGCATATCAAGCTGAGAGAAGCTTGATTTGGATGGTTTTGCAATATCTTCATTCTGTAAAGTTAGATGTGCTCAACTGCATTACATATGCTCAGAAATGCAATTGTACAACATTTCATGTTGTTTCAGGTCAGAACTGACTTGGTTTCAAGAGTTTGATGAATTGTAATGTAAACTTGCAAATACACATGTAAACTCTTCACCTATGATAGAGAATGCCCTTATGTACAGTGTGGAAGCATATCAAGCTGAGAGAAGCTTGATTTGGATGGTTTTGCAATATCTTCAATCTGTAAAGTTAGATGTGCTCAACTGCATTACATATGCTCACAAATGCAATTGTACAACATTTCATGTTGTTTCAGGTCAAAACTGACTTGGTTTCAAGAGTTTGATGAATTGTAATGTAAACTTGCAAATACACATGAAAACTCTTCACCTATGATATAGAGAATGCCCTTATGTACAGTGTGGAAGCATATCAAGCTGAGAGAAGCTTGATTTGGATGGTTTTGCAATATCTTCATTCTGCAAGGATAGATGTGCTCAACTGAATAACATATGCTTACAAATGCCATTTTACAAAATTTCATGTTGTTTCAGGTCAGAACTGACTTGGTTTCAAGAGTTTGATGAATTGTAATGTAAACTTGCAAATACACATGTAAACTCTTCACCTATGATAGAGAATGCCCTTATGTACAGTGTGGAAGCATATCAAGCTGAGAGAAGCTTGATTTGGATGATTTTGCAATATCTTCATTCTGCAAAGATAAATGTGCTCAACTGAATTACATGTGCTTACAAATGCCATTTTATAACATTTCATGTTGTTTCAGGTCAGAACTGACTTGGTTTCAAGAGTTTGATGAATTGTAATGTAAACTTGCAAATACACATGTAAACTCTTCACCTATGATAGAGAATGCCCTTATGTACAGTGTGGAAGCATATCAAGCTGAGAGAAGCTTGATTTGGATGGTTTTGCAGTATCTTCATTCTGTAAAGTTAGATGTGCTCAACTGCATTACATATGCTCACAAATGCAATTGTACAACATTTCATGTTGTTTCAGGTCAGAACTGACTTGGTTTCAAGAGTTTGATGAATTGTAATGTAAACTTGCAAATACACATGTAAACTCTTCACCTATGATATAGAGAATGCCCTTATGTACAGTGTGGAAGCATATCAAGCTGAGAGAAGCTTGATTTGGATGGTTTTGCAATATCTTCATTCTGCAAGGATAGATATGCTCAACTGAATAACATTGCTTACAAATGCCATTTTACAAAATTTCATGTTGTTTCAGGTCAGAACTGACTTGGTTTCAAGAGTTTGATGAATTGTAATGTAAACTTGCAAATACACATGTAAACTCTTCACCTATGATAGAGAATGCCCTTATGTACTGTGTGGAAGCATATCAAGCTGAGAGAAGCTTGATTTGGATGATTTTGCAATATCTTCATTCTGCAAAGATAAATGTGCTCAACTGAATTACATGTGCTTACAAATGCCATTTTATAACATTTCATGTTGTTTCAGGTCAGAACTGACTTGGTTTCAAGAGTTTGATGAATTGTAATGTAAACTTGCAAATACACATGTAAACTTCACCTATGATAGAGAATGCCCTTATGTACAGTGTGGAAGCATATCAAGCTGAGAGAAGCTTGATTTGGATGGTTTTGCAATATCTTCATTCTGTAAAGTTAGATGTGCTCAACTGCATTACATATGCTCACAAATGCAATTGTACAACATTTCATGTTGTTTCAGGTCAGAACTGACTTGGTTTCAAGAGTTTGATGAATTGTAATGTAAACTTGCAAATACACATGTAAACTCTTCACCTATGATAGAGAATGCCCTTATGTACAGTGTGGAAGCATATCAAGCTGAGAGAAGCTTGATTTGGATGGTTTTGCAATATCTTCATTCTGTAAAGTTAGATGTGCTCAACTGCATTACATATGCTCACAAATGCAATTGTACAACATTTCATGTTGTTTCAGGTCAGAACTGACTTGGTTTCAAGAGTTTGATGAATTGTAATGTAAACTTGCAAATACACATGTAAACTCTTCACCTATGATAGAGAATGCCCTTATGTACAGTGTGGAAGCATATCAAGCTGAGAGAAGCATGATTTGGATGGTTTTGCAATATCTTCAATCTGTAAAGTTAGATGTGCTCAACTGCATTACATATGCTCACAAATGCAATTCTACAACATTTCATGTTGTTTCAGGTCAAAACTGACTTGGTTTCAAGAGTTTGATGAATTGTAATGTAAACTTGCAAATACACATGTAAACTCTTCACCTATGATAGAGAATGCCCTTATGTACAGTGTGGAAGCATATCAAGCAGAGAGAAGCTTGATTTGGATGGTTTTGCAATATCTTCATTCTGTAAAGTTGGATGTGCTCAACTGCATTACATATGCTCACAAATGCAATTTTACAACATTTCATGTTGTTTCAGGTCAGAACTGACTAGGTTTCAAGAGTTTGATGAATTGTAATGTAAACTTGCAAATACACATGTAAACTCTTCACCTATGATAGAGAATGCCCTTATGTACAGTGTGGAAGCATATCAACCTGAGAGAAGCTTGATTTGGATGGTTTTGCAATATCTTCATTCTGTAAAGTTAGATGTGCTCAACTGCATTACATATGCTCACAAATGCAATTCTACAACATTTCAAGTTGTTTCAGGTCAAAACAGACTTGGTTTCAAGAGTTTGATGAATTGTAATGTAAACTTGCAAATACACATGTAAACTCTTCACCTATGATAGAGAATGCCCTTATGTACAGTGTGGAAGCATATCAAGCTGAGAGAAGCTTGATTTGGATGGTTTTGCAATATCTTTATTCTGTGAAGATAGATGTGCTCAACTGCATTACATATGCTCACAAATGCAATTGTACAACATTTCATGTTGTTTCAGGTCAAAACTGACTTGGTTTCAAGAGTTTGATGAATTGTAATGTAAACTTGCAAATACACATGTAAACTCTTCACCTATGATATAGAGAATGCCCTTATGTACAGTGTGGAAGCATATCAAGCTGAGAGAAGCTTGATTTGGATGGTTTTGCAGTATCTTCATTCTGCAAGGATAGATGTGCTCAACTGAATTACATATGCTTACAAATGCCATTTTACAAAATTTCATGTTGTTTCAGGTCAGAACTGACTTGGTTTCAAGAGTTTGATGAATTGTAATGTAAACTTGCAAATACACATGTAAACTCTTCACCTATGATAGAGAATGCCATTATGTACAGTGTGGAAGCATATCAAGCTGAGAGAAGCTTGATTTGGATGATTTTGCAATATCTTCATTCTGCAAAGATAAATGTGCTCAACTGAATTACATATGCTTACAAATGCCATTTTACAACATTTCATGTTGTTTCAGGTCAGAACTGACTTGGTTTCAAGAGTTTGATGAAATGTAATGTAAACTTGCAAATACACATGTAAACTCTTCACCTATGATAGAGAATGCCCTTATGTACAGTGTGGAAGCATATCAAGCTGAGAGAAGCATGATTTGGATGGTTTTGCAATATCTTCAATCTGTAAAGTTAGATGTGCTCAACTGCATTACATATGCTCACAATTGCAATTGTACAACATTTCATGTTGTTTCAGGTCAAAACTGACTTGGTTTCAAGAGTTTGATGAATTGTAATGTAAACTTGCAAATACACATGTAAACACTTCACCTATGATAGAGAATGCCCTTATGTACAGTGTGGAAGCATATCAAGCTGAGAGAAGCTTGATTTGGATGATTTTGCAATATCTTCATACTGCAAAGATAAATGTGCTCAACTGAATTACATATGCTTACAAATGCCATTTTACAACATTTCATGTTGTTTCAGGTCAGAACTGACTTGGTTTCAAGAGTTTGATGAAATGTAATGTAAACTTGCAAATACACATGTAAACTCTTCACCTATGATAGAGAATGCCCTTATGTACAGTGTGGAAGCATATCAAGCTGAGAGAAGCTTGATTTGGATGGTTTTGCAATATCTTCATTCTGTAAAGTTAGATGTGCTCAACTGCATTACATATGCTCACAAATGCAATTGTACAACATTTCATGTTGTTTCAGGTCAGAACTGACTTGGTTTCAAGAGTTTGATGAATTGTAATGTAAACTTGCAAATAAACATGTAAACTCTTCACCTATGATAGAGAATGCCCTTATGTACAGTGTGGAAGCATATCAAGCTGAGAGAAGCATGATTTGGATGGTTTTGCAATATCTTCAATCTGTAAAGTTAGATGTGATCAACTGCATTACATATGCTCACAAATGCAATTCTACAACATTTCATGTTGTTTCAGGTCAAAACTGACTTGGTTTCAAGAGTTTGATGAATTGTAATGTAAACTTGCAAATACACATGTAAACTCTTCACCTATGATAGAGAATGCCCTTATGTACAGTGTGGAAGCATATCAAGCTGAGAGAGGCTTGATTTGGATGATTTTGCAATATCTTCATTCTGCAAAGATAAATGTGCTCAACTGAATTACATATGCTTACAAATGCCATTTTACAACATTTCAAGTTGTTTCAGGTCAAAACTGACTTGGTTTCAAGAGTTTGATGAAATGTAATGTAAACTTGCAAATACACATGTAAACTCTTCACCTATGATAGAGAATGCCCTTATGTACAGTGTGGAAGCATATCAAGCTGAGAGAAGCTTGATTTGGATGGTTTAGCAATATCTTCATTCTGTAAAGTTAGATGTGCTCAACTGCATTACATATGCTCACAAATGCAATTGTACAACATTTCATGTTGTTTCAGGTCAAAACTGACTTGGTTTCAAGAGTTTGATGAATTGTAATGTAAACTTGCAAATACACATGTAAACTCTTCACCTATGATATAGAGAATGCCCTTATGTACAGTGTGGAAGCATATCAAGCTGAGAGAAGCTTGATTTGGATGGTTTTGTAGTATCTTCATTCTGCAAGGATAGATGTGCTCAACTGAATTACATATGCTTACAAATGCCATTTTACAAAATTTCATGTTGTTTCAGGTCAGAACTGACTTGGTTTCAAGAGTTTGATGAATTGTAATGTAAACTTGCAAATACACATGTAAACTCTTCACCTATGATAGAGAATGCCCTTATGTACAGTGTGGAAGCATATCAAGCTGAGAGAAGCTTGATTTGGATGATTTTGCAATATCTTCATTCTGCAAAGATAAATGTGCTCAACTGAATTACATATGCTTACAAATGCCATTTTACAACATTTCATGTTGTTTCAGGTCAGAACTGACTTGGTTTCAAGAGTTTGATGAAATGTAATGTAAACTTGCAAATACACATGTAAACTCTTCACCTATGATAGAGAATGCCCTTATGTACAGTGTGGAAGCATATCAAGCTGAGAGAAGCATGATTTGGATGGTTTTGCAATATCTTCAATCTGTAAAGTTAGATGTGCTCAACTGCATTACATATGCTCACAAATGCAATTGTACAACATTTCATGTTGTTTCAGGTCAGAACTGACTTGGTTTCAAGAGTTTGATGAATTGTAATGTAAACTTGCAAATACACATGTAAACTCTTCACCTATGATAGAGAATGCCCTTATGTACAGTGTGGAAGCATATCAAGCTGAGAGAAGCATGATTTGGATGGTTTTGCAATATCTTCAATCTGTAAAGTTAGATGTGCTCAACTGCATTACATATGCTCACAAATGCAATTCTACAACATTTCATGTTGTTTCAGGTCAAAACTGACTTGGTTTCAAGAGTTTGATGAATTGTAATGTAAACTTGCAAATACACATGTAAACTCTTCACCTATGATAGAGAATGCCCTTATGTACAGTGTGGAAGCATATCAAGCTGAGAGAAGCTTGATTTGGATGATTTTGCAATATCTTCATTCTGCAAAGATAGATGTGCTCAACTGAATTACATATGCTTACAAATGCCATTTTACACCATTTCATGTTGTTTCAGGTCAGAACTGACTTGGTTTCAAGAGTTTGATGAAATGTAATGTAAACTTGCAAATACACATGTAAACTCTTCACCTATGATAGAGAATGCCCTTATGTACAGTGTGGAAGCATATCAAGCAGAGAGAAGCTTGATTTGGATGGTTTTGCAATATCTTCATTCTGTAAAGTTGGAAGTGCTCAACTGCATTACATGTGCTCACAAATGCAATTTTACAAGATTTCATGTTGTTTCAGGTCAGAACTGACTTGGTTTCAAGAGTTTGATGAATTGTAATGTAAACTTGCAAATACACATGTAAACTCTTCAGCTATGATAGAGAATGCCCTTATGTACAGTGTGGAAGCATATCAACCTGAGAGAAGCTTGATTTGGATGGTTTTGCAATATCTTCATTCTGTAAAGTTAGATGTGCTCAACTGCATTACATATGCTCACAAATGCAATTCTACAACATTTCAAGTTGTTTCAGGTCAAAACAGACTTGGTTTCAAGAGTTTGATGAATTGTAATGTAAACTTGCAAATACACATGTAAACTCTTCACCTATGATAGAGAATGCCCTTATGTACAGTGTGGAAGCATATCAAGCTGAGAGAAGCTTGATTTGGATGGTGTTGCAATATCTTTATTCTGTGAAGATAGATGTGCTCAACTGCATTACATATGCTCACAAATGCAATTGTACAACATTTCATGTTGTTTCAGGTCAAAACTGACTTGGTTTCAAGAGTTTGATGAATTGTAATGTAAACTTGCAAATACACATGTAAACTCTTCACCTATGATATAGAGAATGCCCTTATGTACAGTGTGGAAGCATATCAAGCTGAGAGAAGCTTGATTTGGATGGTTTTGCAGTATCTTCATTCTGCAAGGATAGATGTGCTCAACTGAATTACATATGCTTACAAATGCCATTTTACAAAATTTCATGTTGTTTCAGGTCAGAACTGACTTGGTTTCAAGAGTTTGATGAATTGTAATGTAAACTTGCAAATACACATGTAAACTCTTCACCTATGATAGAGAATGCCATTATGTACAGTGTGGAAGCATATCAAGCTGAGAGAAGCTTGATTTGGATGATTTTGCAATATCTTCATTCTGCAAAGATAAATGTGCTCAACTGAATTACATATGCTTACAAATGCCATTTTACAACATTTCATGTTGTTTCAGGTCAGAACTGACTTGGTTTCAAGAGTTTGATGAAATGTAATGTAAACTTGCAAATACACATGTAAACTCTTCACCTATGATAGAGAATGCCCTTATGTACAGTGTGGAAGCATATCAAGCTGAGAGAAGCATGATTTGGATGGTTTTGCAATATCTTCAATCTGTAAAGTTAGATGTGCTCAACTGCATTACATATGCTCACAAATGCAATTGTACAACATTTCATGTTGTTTCAGGTCAAAACTGACTTGGTTTCAAGAGTTTGATGAATTGTAATGTAAACTTGCAAATACACATGTAAACACTTCACCTATGATAGAGAATGCCCTTATGTACAGTGTGGAAGCATATCAAGCTGAGAGAAGCTTGATTTGGATGATTTTGCAATATCTTCATACTGCAAAGATAAATGTGCTCAACTGAATTACATATGCTTACAAATGCCATTTTACAACATTTCATGTTGTTTCAGGTCAGAACTGACTTGGTTTCAAGAGTTTGATGAAATGTAATGTAAACTTGCAAATACACATGTAAACTCTTCACCTATGATAGAGAATGCCCTTATGTACAGTGTGGAAGCATATCAAGCTGAGAGAAGCTTGATTTGGATGGTTTTGCAATATCTTCATTCTGTAAAGTTAGATGTGCTCAACTGCATTACATATGCTCACAAATGCAATTGTACAACATTTCATGTTGTTTCAGGTCAGAACTGACTTGGTTTCAAGAGTTTGATGAATTGTAATGTAAACTTGCAAATAAACATGTAAACTCTTCACCTATGATAGAGAATGCCCTTATGTACAGTGTGGAAGCATATCAAGCTGAGAGAAGCATGATTTGGATGGTTTTGCAATATCTTCAATCTGTAAAGTTAGATGTGATCAACTGCATTACATATGCTCACAAATGCAATTCTACAACATTTCATGTTGTTTCAGGTCAAAACTGACTTGGTTTCAAGAGTTTGATGAATTGTAATGTAAACTTGCAAATACACATGTAAACTCTTCACCTATGATAGAGAATGCCCTTATGTACAGTGTGGAAGCATATCAAGCTGAGAGAAGCTTGATTTGGATGATTTTGCAATATCTTCATTCTGCAAAGATAAATGTGCTCAACTGAATTACATATGCTTACAAATGCCATTTTACAACATTTCAAGTTGTTTCAGGTCAAAACTGACTTGGTTTCAAGAGTTTGATGAAATGTAATGTAAACTTGCAAATACACATGTAAACTCTTCACCTATGATAGAGAATGCCCTTATGTACAGTGTGGAAGCATATCAAGCTGAGAGAAGCTTGATTTGGATGGTTTAGCAATATCTTCATTCTGTAAAGTTAGATGTGCTCAACTGCATTACATATGCTCACAAATGCAATTGTACAACATTTCATGTTGTTTCAGGTCAAAACTGACTTGGTTTCAAGAGTTTGATGAATTGTAATGTAAACTTGCAAATACACATGTAAACTCTTCACCTATGATATAGAGAATGCCCTTATGTACAGTGTGGAAGCATATCAAGCTGAGAGAAGCTTGATTTGGATGGTTTTGTAGTATCTTCATTCTGCAAGGATAGATGTGCTCAACTGAATTACATATGCTTACAAATGCCATTTTACAAAATTTCATGTTGTTTCAGGTCAGAACTGACTTGGTTTCAAGAGTTTGATGAATTGTAATGTAAACTTGCAAATACACATGTAAACTCTTCACCTATGATAGAGAATGCCCTTATGTACAGTGTGGAAGCATATCAAGCTGAGAGAAGCTTGATTTGGATGATTTTGCAATATCTTCATTCTGCAAAGATAAATGTGCTCAACTGAATTACATATGCTTACAAATGCCATTTTACAACATTTCATGTTGTTTCAGGTCAGAACTGACTTGGTTTCAAGAGTTTGATGAAATGTAATGTAAACTTGCAAATACACATGTAAACTCTTCACCTATGATAGAGAATGCCCTTATGTACAGTGTGGAAGCATATCAAGCTGAGAGAAGCATGATTTGGATGGTTTTGCAATATCTTCAATCTGTAAAGTTAGATGTGCTCAACTGCATTACATATGCTCACAAATGCAATTGTACAACATTTCATGTTGTTTCAGGTCAGAACTGACTTGGTTTCAAGAGTTTGATGAATTGTAATGTAAACTTGCAAATACACATGTAAACTCTTCACCTATGATAGAGAATGCCCTTATGTACAGTGTGGAAGCATATCAAGCTGAGAGAAGCATGATTTGGATGGTTTTGCAATATCTTCAATCTGTAAAGTTAGATGTGCTCAACTGCATTACATATGCTCACAAATGCAATTCTACAACATTTCATGTTGTTTCAGGTCAAAACTGACTTGGTTTCAAGAGTTTGATGAATTGTAATGTAAACTTGCAAATACACATGTAAACTCTTCACCTATGATAGAGAATGCCCTTATGTACAGTGTGGAAGCATATCAAGCTGAGAGAAGCTTGATTTGGATGGTTTTGCAATATCTTCATTCTGTAAAGTTAGATGTGCTCAACTGCATTACATATGCTCACAAATGCAATTGTACAACATTTCATGTTGTTTCAGGTCAGAACTGACTTGGTTTCAAGAGTTTGATGAATTGTAATGTAAACTTGCAAATACACATGTAAACTCTTCACCTATGATAGAGAATGCCCTTATGTACAGTGTGGAAGCATATCAAGCTGAGAGAAGCATGATTTGGATGGTTTTGCAATATCTTCAATCTGTAAAGTTAGATGTGCTCAACTGCATTACATATGCTCACAAATGCAATTCTACAACATTTCATGTTGTTTCAGGTCAAAACTGACTTGGTTTCAAGAGTTTGATGAATTGTAATGTAAACTTGCAAATACACATGTAAACTCTTCACCTATGATAGAGAATGCCCTTATGTACAGTGTGGAAGCATATCAAGCTGAGAGAAGCTTGATTTGGATGATTTTGCAATATCTTCATTCTGCAAAGATAGATGTGCTCAACTGAATTACATATGCTTACAAATGCCATTTTACACCATTTCATGTTGTTTCAGGTCAGAACTGACTTGGTTTCAAGAGTTTGATGAAATGTAATGTAAACTTGCAAATACACATGTAAACTCTTCACCTATGATAGAGAATGCCCTTATGTACAGTGTGGAAGCATATCAAGCAGAGAGAAGCTTGATTTGGATGGTTTTGCAATATCTTCATTCTGTAAAGTTGGAAGTGCTCAACTGCATTACATGTGCTCACAAATGCAATTTTACAAGATTTCATGTTGTTTCAGGTCAGAACTGACTTGGTTTCAAGAGTTTGATGAATTGTAATGTAAACTTGCAAATACACATGTAAACTCTTCAGCTATGATAGAGAATGCCCTTATGTACAGTGTGGAAGCATATCAAGCTGAGAGAAGCTTGATTTGGATGGTTTTGCAATATCTTCATTCTGCAAAGATAAATGTGCTCAACTGAATTACATATGCTTACAAATGCCATTTTACAACATTTCATGTTGTTTCAGGTCAGAACTGACTTGGTTTCAAGAGTTTGATGAAATGTAATTTAAACTTGAAAATACACATGTAAACTCTTCACCTATGATAGAGAATGCCCTTATGTACAGTGTGGAAGCATATCAAGCTGAGAGAAGCTTGATTTGGATGGTTTTGCAATATCTTCATTCTGTAAAGTTAGATGTGCTCAACTGCATTACATATGCTCACAAATGCAATTCTACAACATTTCAAGTTGTTTCAGGTCAAAACTGACTTGGTTTCAAGAGTTTGATGAATTGTAATGTAAACTTGCAAATACACATGTAAACTCTTCACCTATGATAGAGAATGCCCTTATGTACAGTGTGGAAGCATATCAAGCTGAGAGAAGCTTGATTTGGATGGTTTTGCAATATCTTCATTCTGTAAAGTTAGATGTGCTCAACTGCATTACATATGCTCACAAATGCAATTCTACAACATTTCAAGTTGTTTCAGGTCAAAACTGACTTGGTTTCAAGAGTTTGATGAATTGTAATGTAAACTTGCAAATACACATGTAAACTCCTCACCTATGATAGAGAATGCCCTTATGTACAGTGTGGAAGCATATCAAGCAGAGAGAAGCTTGATTTGGATGGTTTTGCAATATCTTCATTCTGCAAAGATAGATGTGCTCAACTGCATTACATATGCTTACAATTGCAATTTTACAACATTTCATGTTGTTTCAGGTCAGAACTGACTTGGTTTCAAGAGTTTGATGAATTGTAATGTAAACTTGCAAATACACATGTAAACTCTTCACCTATGATAGAGAATGCCCTTATGTACAGTGTGGAAGCATATCAAGCTGAGAGAAGCTTGATTTGGATGGTTTTGCAATATCTTCATTCTGTGAAGTAAGATGTGCTCAACTGCATTACATATGCTCACAAATGCAATTGTACAACATGTCATGTTGTTTCAGGTCAAAACTGACTTGGTTTCAAGAGTTTGATGAATTGTAATGTAAACTTGCAAATACACATGTAAACTCTTCACCTATGATAGAGAATGCCCTTATGTACAGTGTGGAAGCATATCAAGCTGAGAGAAGCTTGATTTGGATGGTTTTGCAATATCTTCATTCTGCAAAGATAGATGTGCTCAACTGCATTACATATGCTTACAATTGCAATTTTACAACATTTCATGTTGTTTCAGGTCAGAACTGACTTGGTTTCAAGAGTTTGATGAATTGTATTGTAAACTTGAAAATACACATGTAAACTCTTCACCTATGATAGAGAATGCCCTTATGTACAGTGTGGAAGCATATCAAGCTGAGAGAAGCTTGATTTGGATGGTTTTGCAATATCTTCATTCTGTAAAGTTAGATGTGCTCAACTGCATTACATATGCTCACAAATGCAATTGTACAACATTTCATGTTGTTTCAGGTCAAAACTGACTTGGTTTCAAGAGTTTGATTAATTGTAATGTAAACTTGCAAATACACATGTAAACTCTTCACCTATGATAGAGAATGCCCTTATGTACAGTGTGGAAGCATATCAAGCTGAGAGAAGCTTGATTTGGATGGTTTTGCAATATCTTCATTCTGTGAAGTAAGATGTGCTCAACTGCATTACATATGCTCACAAATGCAATTGTACAACATTTCATGTTGTTTCAGGTCAAAACTGACTTGGTTTCAAGAGTTTGATGAATTGTAATGTAAACTTGCAAATACACATGTAAACTCTTCACCTATGATATAGAGAATGCCCTTATGTACAGTGTGGAAGCATATCAAGCTGAGAGAAGCTTGATTTGGATGGTTTTGCAATATCTTCAATCTGCAAGGATAGATGTGCTCAACTGAATTACATATGCTTACAAATGCCATTTTACAAAATTTCATGTTGTTTCAGGTCAGAACTGACTTGGTTTCAAGAGTTTGATGAATTGTAATGTAAACTTGCAAATACACATGTAAACTCTTGACCTATGATAGAGAATGCCCTTATGTACAGTGTGGAAGCATATCAAGCTGAGAGAAGCTTGATTTGGATGATTTTGCAATATCTTCATTCTGCAAAGATAAATGTGCTCAACTGAATTACATATGCTTACAAATGCCATTTTATAACATTTCATGTTGTTTCAGGTCAGAACTGACTTGGTTTCAAGAGTTTGATGAATTGTAATATAAACTTGCAAATACACATGTAAACTCTTCACCTATGATAGAGAATGCCCCTATGTACAGTGTGGAAGCATATCAAGCTGAGAGAAGCTTGATTTGGATGGTTTTGCAATATCTTCATTCTGTAAAGTTAGATGTGCTCAACTGCATTACATATGCTCACAAATGCAATTCTACAACATTTCAAGTTGTTTCAGGTCAAAACTGACTTGGTTTCAAGAGTTTGATGAAATGTAATGTAAACTTGCAAATACACATGTAAACTCTTCACCTATGATAGAGAATGCCCTTATGTACAGTGTGGAAGCATATCAAGCAGAGAGAAGCTTGATTTGGATGGTATTGCAATATCTTCATTCTGTAAAGTTGGATGTGCTCAACTGCATTACATATGCTCACAAATGCAATTTTACAACATTTCATGTTGTTTCAGGTCAGAACTGACTTGGTTTCAAGAGTTTGATGAATTGTAATGTAAACTTGCAAATACACATGTAAACTCTTCACCTATGATAGAGAATGCCCTTATGTACAGTGTGGAAGCATATCAAGCTGAGAGAAGCTTGATTTGGATGGTTTTGCAATATCTTCATTCTGTAAAGTTAGATGTGCTCAACTGCATTACATATGCTCACAAATGCAATTCTACAACATTTCAAGTTGTTTCAGGTCAAAACTGACTTGGTTTCAAAAGTTTGATGAATTGTAATGTAAACTTGCAAATACACATGTAAACTCTTCACCTATGATAGAGAATGCCCTTATGTACAGTGTGGAAGCATATCAAGCTGAGAGAAGCTTGATTTGGATGGTTTTGCAATATCTTCATTCTGCAACGATAGATGTGCTCAACTGCATTACATATGCTTACAATTGCAATTTTACAACATTTCATGTTGTTTCAGGTCAGAACTGACTTGGTTTCAAGAGTTTGATAAATTGTAATGTAAACTTGCAAATACACATGTAAACTCTTCACCTATGATAGAGAATGCCCTTATGTACAGTGTGGAAGCATTTCAAGCTGAGAGAAGCTTGATTTGGAGGGTTTTGCAATATCTTCATTCTGTAAAGTTAGATGTGCTCAACTGCATTACATATGCTCACAAATGCAATTGTACAACATTTCATGTTGTTTCAGGTCAAAACTGACTTGGTTTCAAGAGTTTGATTAATTGTAATGTAAACTTGCAAATACACATGTAAACTCTTCACCTATGATAGAGAATGCCCTTATGTACAGTGTGGAAGCATATCAAGCTGAGAGAAGCTTGATTTGGATGGTTTTGCAATATCTTCATTCTGTGAAGTAAGATGTGCTCAACTGCATTACATATGCTCACAAATGCAATTGTACAACATTTCATGTTGTTTCAGGTCAAAACTGACTTGGTTTCAAGAGTTTGATGAATTGTAATGTAAACTTGCAAATACACATGTAAACTCTTCACCTATGATAGAGAATGCCCTTATGTACAGTGTGGAAGCATATCAAGCTGAGAGAAGCTTGATTTGGATGGTTTTGCAATATCTTCATTCTGTAAAGTTAGATGTGCTCAACTGCATTACATATGCTCACAAATGCAATTCTACAACATTTCAAGTTGTTTCAGGTCAAAACTGACTTGGTTTCAAGAGTTTGATGAATTGTAATGTAAACTTGCAAATACACATGTAAACTCTTCACCTATGATAGAGAATGCCCTTATGTACAGTGTGGAAGCATATCAAGCAGAGAGAAGCTTGATTTGGATGGTTTTGCAATATCTTCATTCTGCAAAGATAGATGTGCTCAACTGCATTACATATGCTTACAATTGCAATTTTACAACATTTCATGTTGTTTCAGGTCAGAACTGACTTGGTTTCAAGAGTTTGATGAATTGTAATGTAAACTTGCAAATACACATGTAAACTCTTCACCTATGATAGAGAATGCCCTTATGTACAGTGTGGAAGCATATCAAGCTGAGAGAAGCTTGATTTGGATGGTTTTGCAATATCTTCATTCTGTGAAGTAAGATGTGCTCAACTGCATTACATATGCTCACAAATGCAATTGTACAACATTTCATGTTGTTTCAGGTCAAAACTGACTTGGTTTCAAGAGTTTGATGAATTGTAATGTAAACTTGCAAATACACATGTAAACTCTTCACCTATGATAGAGAATGCCCTTATGTACAGTGTGGAAGCATATCAAGCTGAGAGAAGCTTGATTTGGATGGTTTTGCAATATCTTCATTCTGCAAAGATAGATGTGCTCAACTGCATTACATATGCTTACAATTGCAATTTTACAACATTTCATGTTGTTTCAGGTCAGAACTGACTTGGTTTCAAGAGTTTGATGAATTGTATTGTAAACTTGAAAATACACATGTAAACTCTTCACCTATGATAGAGAATGCCCTTATGTACAGTGTGGAAGCATATCAAGCTGAGAGAAGCTTGATTTGGATGGTTTTGCAATATCTTCATTCTGTAAAGTTAGATGTGCTCAACTGCATTACATATGCTCACAAATGCAATTGTACAACATTTCATGTTGTTTCAGGTCAAAACTGACTTGGTTTCAAGAGTTTGATTAATTGTAATGTAAACTTGCAAATACACATGTAAACTCTTCACCTATGATAGAGAATGCCCTTATGTACAGTGTGGAAGCATATCAAGCTGAGAGAAGCTTGATTTGGATGGTTTTGCAATATCTTCATTCTGTGAAGTAAGATGTGCTCAACTGCATTACATATGCTCACAAATGCAATTGTACAACATTTCATGTTGTTTCAGGTCAAAACTGACTTGGTTTCAAGAGTTTGATGAATTGTAATGTAAACTTGCAAATACACATGTAAACTCTTCACCTATGATATAGAGAATGCCCTTATGTACAGTGTGGAAGCATATCAAGCTGAGAGAAGCTTGATTTGGATGGTTTTGCAATATCTTCAATCTGCAAGGATAGATGTGCTCAACTGAATTACATATGCTTACAAATGCCATTTTACAAAATTTCATGTTGTTTCAGGTCAGAACTGACTTGGTTTCAAGAGTTTGATGAATTGTAATGTAAACTTGCAAATACACATGTAAACTCTTGACCTATGATAGAGAATGCCCTTATGTACAGTGTGGAAGCATATCAAGCTGAGAGAAGCTTGATTTGGATGATTTTGCAATATCTTCATTCTGTAAAGTTAGATGTGCTCAACTGCATTACATATGCTCACAAATGCAATTCTACAACATTTCAAGTTGTTTCAGGTCAAAACTGACTTGGTTTCAAGAGTTTGATGAAATGTAATGTAAACTTGCAAATACACATGTAAACTCTTCACCTATGATAGAGAATGCCCTTATGTACAGTGTGGAAGCATATCAAGCAGAGAGAAGCTTGATTTGGATGGTATTGCAATATCTTCATTCTGTAAAGTTGGATGTGCTCAACTGCATTACATATGCTCACAAATGCAATTTTACAACATTTCATGTTGTTTCAGGTCAGAACTGACTTGGTTTCAAGAGTTTGATGAATTGTAATGTAAACTTGCAAATACACATGTAAACTCTTCACCTATGATAGAGAATGCCCTTATGTACAGTGTGGAAGCATATCAAGCTGAGAGAAGCTTGATTTGGATGGTTTTGCAATATCTTCATTCTGTAAAGTTAGATGTGCTCAACTGCATTACATATGCTCACAAATGCAATTCTACAACATTTCAAGTTGTTTCAGGTCAAAACTGACTTGGTTTCAAGAGTTTGATGAATTGTAATGTAAACTTGCAAATACACATGTAAACTCTTCACCTATGATAGAGAATGCCCTTATGTACAGTGTGGAAGCATATCAAGCTGAGAGAAGCTTGATTTGGATGGTTTTGCAATATCTTCATTCTGCAACGATAGATGTGCTCAACTGCATTACATATGCTTACAATTGCAATTTTACAACATTTCATGTTGTTTCAGGTCAGAACTGACTTGGTTTCAAGAGTTTGATAAATTGTAATGTAAACTTGCAAATACACATGTAAACTCTTCACCTATGATAGAGAATGCCCTTATGTACAGTGTGGAAGCATTTCAAGCTGAGAGAAGCTTGATTTGGAGGGTTTTGCAATACCTTCATTCTGTAAAGTTAGATGTGCTCAACTGCATTACATATGCTCACAAATGCAATTGTACAACATTTCATGTTGTTTCAGGTCAAAACTGACTTGGTTTCAAGAGTTTGATTAATTGTAATGTAAACTTGCAAATACACATGTAAACTCTTCACCTATGATAGAGAATGCCCTTATGTACAGTGTGGAAGCATATCAAGCTGAGAGAAGCTTGATTTGGATGTTTTTGCAATATCTTCATTCTGTGAAGTAAGATGTGCTCAACTGCATTACATATGCTCACAAATGCAATTGTACAACATTTCATGTTGTTTCAGGTCAAAACTGACTTGGTTTCAAGAGTTTGATGAATTGTAATGTAAACTTGCAAATACACATGTAAACTCTTCACCTATGATAGAGAATGCCCTTATGTACAGTGTGGAAGCATATCAAGCTGAGAGAAGCTTGATTTGGATGGTTTTGCAATATCTTCATTCTGCAAAGATAGATGTGCTCAACTGCATTACATATGCTTACAATTGCAATTTTACAACATTTCATGTTGTTTCAGGTCAGAACTGACTTGGTTTCAAGAGTTTGATGAAATGTAATATAAACTTGCAAATACACATGTAAACTCTTCACCTATGATAGAGAATGCCCTTATGTACAGTGTGGAAGCATATCAAGCTGAGAGAAGCTTGATTTGGATGGTTTTGCAATATCTTCATTCTGTAAAGTTAGATGTGCTCAACTGCATTACATATGCTCACAAATGCAATTGTACAACATTTCATGTTGTTTCAGGTCAGAACTGACTTGGTTTCAAGAGTTTGATGAAATGTAATGTAAACTTGCAAATACACATGTAAACTCTTCACCTATGATAGAGAATGCTCTTATGTACAGTGTGGAAGCATATCAAGCAGAGAGAAGCTTGATTTGGATGGTTTTGCAATATCTTCATTCTGTAAAGTTGGATGTGCTCAACTGCATTACATATGCTCACAAATGCAATTTTACAACATTTCATGTTGTTTCAGGTCAGAACTGACTTGGTTTCAAGAGTTTGATGAATTGTAATGTAAACTTGCAAATACACATGTAAACTCTTCACCTATGATAGAGAATGCCCTTATGTACAGTGTGGAAGCATATCAAGCTGAGAGAAGCTTGATTTGGATGGTTTTGCAATATCTTCATTCTGCAAAGATAAATGTGCTCAACTGAATTTAATATGCTTACAAATGCCATTTTACAACATTTCATGTTGTTTCAGGTCAGAACTGACTTGGTTTCAAGAGTTTGATGAAATGTAATGTAAACTTGCAAATACACATGTAAACTCTTCACCTATGATATAGAGAATGCCCTTATGTACAGTGTGGAAGCAAATCAAGCTGAGAGAAGCTTGATTTGGATGATTTTGCAATATCTTCATTCTGCAAAGAAAGATGTGCTCAACTGAATTACATATGCTTACAAATGCCATTTTACACCATTTCATGTTGTTTCAGGTCAGAACTGACTTGGTTTCAAGAGTTTGATGAAATGTAATGTAAACTTGCAAATACACATGTAAACTCTTCAGCTATGATAGAGAATTCCCTTATGTACAGTGTGGAAGCATATCAAGCTGAGAGAAGCTTGATTTGGATGGTTTTGCAATATCTTCATTCTGCAAAGATAAATGTGCTCAACTGAATTACATATGCTTACAAATGCCATTTTACAACATTTCATGTTGTTTCAGGTCAGAACTGACTTGGTTTCAAGAGTTTGATGAAATGTAATTTAAACTTGAAAATACACATGTAAACTCTTCACCTATGATAGAGAATGCCCTTATGTACAGTGTGGAAGCATATCAAGCAGAGAGAAGCTTGATTTGGATGGTTTTGCAATATCTTCATTCTGTAAAGTTGGATGTGCTCAACTGCATTAAATATGCTCACAAATGCAATTTTACAACATTTCATGTTGTTTCAGGTCAGAACTGACTTGGTTTCAAGAGTTTGATGAATTGTAATGTAAACTTGCAAATACACATGTAAACTCTTCACCTATGATAGAGAATGCCCTTATGTACAGTGTGGAAGCATATCAAGCTGAGAGAAGCTTGATTTGGATGGTTTTGCAATATCTTCATTCTGTAAAGTTAGATGTGCTCAACTGCATTACATATGCTCACAAATGCAATTCTACAACATTTCAAGATGTTTCAGGTCAAAACTGACTTGGTTTCAAGAGTTTGATGAATTGTAATGTAAACTTGCAAATACACATGTAAACTCTTCACCTATGATAGAGAATGCCCTTATGTACAGTGTGGAAGCATATCAAGCTGAGAGAAGCTTGATTTGGATGGTTTTGCAATATCTTCATTCTGTAAAGTTAGATGTGCTCAACTGCATTACATATGCTCACAAATGCAATTCTACAACATTTCAAGTTGTTTCAGGTCAAAACTGACTTGGTTTCAAGAGTTTGATGAATTGTAATGTAAACTTGCAAATACACATGTAAACTCTTCACCTATGATAGAGAATGCCCTTATGTACAGTGTGGAAGCATATCAAGCAGAGAGAAGCTTGATTTGGATGGTTTTGCAATATCTTCATTCTGCAAAGATAGATGTGCTCAACTGCATTACATATGCTTACAATTGCAATTTTACAACATTTCATGTTGTTTCAGGTCAGAACTGACTTGGTTTCAAGAGTTTGATGAATTGTAATGTAAACTTGCAAATACACATGTAAACTCTTCACCTATGATAGAGAATGCCCTTATGTACAGTGTGGAAGCATATCAAGCTGAGAGAAGCTTGATTTGGATGGTTTTGCAATATCTTCATTCTGTGAAGTAAGATGTGCTCAACTGCATTACATATGCTCACAAATGCAATTGTACAACATTTCATGTTGTTTCAGGTCAAAACTGACTTGGTTTCAAGAGTTTGATGAATTGTAATGTAAACTTGCAAATACACATGTAAACTCTTCACCTATGATAGAGAATGCCCTTATGTACAGTGTGGAAGCATATCAAGCTGAGAGAAGCTTGATTTGGATGGTTTTGCAATATCTTCATTCTGCAAAGATAGATGTGCTCAACTGCATTACATATGCTTACAATTGCAATTTTACAACATTTCATGTTGTTTCAGGTCAGAACTGACTTGGTTTCAAGAGTTTGATGAATTGTATTGTAAACTTGAAAATACACATGTAAACTCTTCACCTATGATAGAGAATGCCCTTATGTACAGTGTGGAAGCATATCAAGCTGAGAGAAGCTTGATTTGGATGGTTTTGCAATATCTTCATTCTATAAAGTTAGATGTGCTCAACTGCATTACATATGCTCACAAATGCAATTGTACAACATTTCATGTTGTTTCAGGTCAAAACTGACTTGGTTTCAAGAGTTTGATTAATTGTAATGTAAACTTGCAAATACACATGTAAACTCTTCACCTATGATAGAGAATGCCCTTATGTACAGTGTGGAAGCATATCAAGCTGAGAGAAGCTTGATTTGGATGGTTTTGCAATATCTTCATTCTGTGAAGTAAGATGTGCTCAACTGCATTACATATGCTCACAAATGCAATTGTACAACATTTCATGTTGTTTCAGGTCAAAACTGACTTGGTTTCAAGAGTTTGATTAATTGTAATGTAAACTTGCAAATACACATGTAAACTCTTCACCTATGATATAGAGAATGCCCTTATGTACAGTGTGGAAGCATATCAAGCTGAGAGAAGCTTGATTTGGATGGTTTTGCAATATCTTCAATCTGCAAGGATAGATGTGCTCAACTGAATTACATATGCTTACAAATGCCATTTTACAAAATTTCATGTTGTTTCAGGTCAGAACTGACTTGGTTTCAAGAGTTTGATGAATTGTAATGTAAACTTGCAAATACACATGTAAACTCTTGACCTATGATAGAGAATGCCCTTATGTACAGTGTGGAAGCATATCAAGCTGAGAGAAGCTTGATTTGGATGATTTTGCAATATCTTCATTCTGCAAAGATAAATGTGCTCAACTGAATTACATATGCTTACAAATGCCATTTTATAACATTTCATGTTGTTTCAGGTCAGAACTGACTTGGTTTCAAGAGTTTGATGAATTGTAATATAAACTTGCAAATACACATGTAAACTCTTCACCTATGATAGAGAATGCCCCTATGTACAGTGTGGAAGCATATCAAGCTGAGAGAAGCTTGATTTGGATGGTTTTGCAATATCTTCATTCTGTAAAGTTAGATGTGCTCAACTGCATTACATATGCTCACAAATGCAATTCTACAACATTTCAAGTTGTTTCAGGTCAAAACTGACTTGGTTTCAAGAGTTTGATGAAATGTAATGTAAACTTGCAAATACACATGTAAACTCTTCACCTATGATAGAGAATGCCCTTATGTACAGTGTGGAAGCATATCAAGCAGAGAGAAGCTTGATTTGGATGGTATTGCAATATCTTCATTCTGTAAAGTTGGATGTGCTCAACTGCATTACATATGCTCACAAATGCAATTTTACAACATTTCATGTTGTTTCAGGTCAGAACTGACTTGGTTTCAAGAGTTTGATGAATTGTAATGTAAACTTGCAAATACACATGTAAACTCTTCACCTATGATAGAGAATGCCCTTATGTACAGTGTGGAAGCATATCAAGCTGAGAGAAGCTTGATTTGGATGGTTTTGCAATATCTTCATTCTGTAAAGTTAGATGTGCTCAACTGCATTACATATGCTCACAAATGCAATTCTACAACATTTCAAGTTGTTTCAGGTCAAAACTGACTTGGTTTCAAGAGTTTGATGAATTGTAATGTAAACTTGCAAATACACATGTAAACTCTTCACCTATGATAGAGAATGCCCTTATGTACAGTGTGGAAGCATATCAAGCTGAGAGAAGCTTGATTTGGATGGTTTTGCAATATCTTCATTCTGTAAAGTTAGATGTGCTCAACTGCATTACATATGCTCACAAATGCAATTCTACAACATTTCAAGTTGTTTCAGGTCAAAACTGACTTGGTTTCAAGAGTTTGATGAATTGTAATGTAAACTTGCAAATACACATGTAAACTCTTCACCTATGATAGAGAATGCCCTTATGTACAGTGTGGAAGCATATCAAGCTGAGAGAAGCTTGATTTGGATGGTTTTGCAATATCTTCATTCTGCAACGATAGATGTGCTCAACTGCATTACATATGCTTACAATTGCAATTTTACAACATTTCATGTTGTTTCAGGTCAGAACTGACTTGGTTTCAAGAGTTTGATAAATTGTAATGTAAACTTGCAAATACACATGTAAACTCTTCACCTATGATAGAGAATGCCCTTATGTACAGTGTGGAAGCATATCAAGCTGAGAGAAGCTTGATTTGGATGATTTTGCAATATCTTCATTCTGCAAAGATAAATGTGCTCAACTGCATTACATATGCTTACAAATGCCATTTTATAACATTTCATGTTGTTTCAGGTCAGAACTGACTTGGTTTCAAGAGTTTGATGAATTGTAATATAAACTTGCAAATACACATGTAAACTCTTCACCTATGATAGAGAATGCCCCTATGTACAGTGTGAAAGCATATCAAGCTGAGAGAAGCTTGATTTGGATGGTTTTGCAATATCTTCATTCTGTAAAGTTAGATGTGCTCAACTGCATTACATATGCTCACAAATGCAATTCTACAACATTTCAAGTTGTTTCAGGTCAAAACTGACTTGGTTTCAAGAGTTTGATGAAATGTAATGTAAACTTGCAAATACACATGTAAACTCTTCACCTATGATAGAGAATGCCCTTATGTACAGTGTGGAAGCATATCAAGCAGAGAGAAGCTTGATTTGGATGGTATTGCAATATCTTCATTCTGTAAAGTTGGATGTGCTCAACTGCATTACATATGCTCACAAATGCAATTTTACAACATTTCATGTTGTTTCAGGTCAGAACTGACTTGGTTTCAAGAGTTTGATGAATTGTAATGTAAACTTGCAAATACACATGTAAACTCTTCACCTATGATAGAGAATGCCCTTATGTACAGTGTGGAAGCATATCAAGCTGAGAGAAGCTTGATTTGGATGGTTTTGCAATATCTTCATTCTGTAAAGTTAGATGTGCTCAACTGCATTACATATGCTCACAAATGCAATTCTACAACATTTCAAGTTGTTTCAGGTCAAAACTGACTTGGTTTCAAGAGTTTGATGAATTGTAATGTAAGCTTGCAAATACACATGTAAACTCTTCACCTATGATAGAGAATGCCCTTATGTACAGTGTGGAAGCATATCAAGCTGAGAGAAGCTTGATTTGGATGGTTTTGCAATATCTTCATTCTGTAAAGTTAGATGTGCTCAACTGCATTACATATGCTCACAAATGCAATTCTACAACATTTCAAGTTGTTTCAGGTCAAAACTGACTTGGTTTCAAGAGTTTGATGAATTGTAATGTAAACTTGCAAATACACATGTAAACTCTTCACCTATGATAGAGAATGCCCTTATGTACAGTGTGGAAGCATATCAAGCTGAGAGAAGCTTGATTTGGATGGTTTTGCAATATCTTCATTCTGCAACGATAGATGTGCTCAACTGCATTACATATGCTTACAATTGCAATTTTACAACATTTCATGTTGTTTCAGGTCAGAACTGACTTGGTTTCAAGAGTTTGATAAATTGTAATGTAAACTTGCAAATACACATGTAAACTCTTCACCTATGATAGAGAATGCCCTTATGTACAGTGTGGAAGCATTTCAAGCTGAGAGAAGCTTGATTTGGAGGGTTTTGCAATATCTTCATTCTGTAAAGTTAGATGTGCTCAACTGCATTACATATGCTCACAAATGCAATTGTACAACATTTCATGTTGTTTCAGGTCAAAACTGACTTGGTTTCAAGAGTTTGATTAATTGTAATGTAAACTTGCAAATACACATGTAAACTCTTCACCTATGATAGAGAATGCCCTTATGTACAGTGTGGAAGCATATCAAGCTGAGAGAAGCTTGATTTGGATGGTTTTGCAATATCTTCATTCTGTGAAGTAAGATGTGCTCAACTGCATTACATATGCTCACAAATGCAATTGTACAACATTTCATGTTGTTTCAGGTCAAAACTGACTTGGTTTCAAGAGTTTGATGAATTGTAATGTAAACTTGCAAATACACATGTAAACTCTTCACCTATGATAGAGAATGCCCTTATGTACAGTGTGGAAGCATATCAAGCTGAGAGAAGCTTGATTTGGATGGTTTTGCAATATCTTCATTCTGCAAAGATAGATGTGCTCAACTGCATTACATATGCTTACAATTGCAATTTTACAACATTTCATGTTGTTTCAGGTCAGAACTGACTTGGTTTCAAGAGTTTGATGAATTGTAATGTAAACTTGCAAATACACATGTAAACTCTTCACCTATGATAGAGAATGCCCTTATGTACAGTGTGGAAGCATATCAAGCTGAGAGAAGCTTGATTTGGATGGTTTTGCAATATCTTCATTCTGCAAAGATAAATGTGCTCAACTGAATTACATATGCTTACAAATGCCATTTTATAACATTTCATGTTGTTTCAGGTCAGAACTGACTTGGTTTCAAGAGTTTGATGAAATGTAATATAAACTTGCAAATACACATGTAAACTCTTCACCTATGATAGAGAATGCCCTTATGTACAGTGTGGAAGCATATCAAGCTGAGAGAAGCTTGATTTGGATGGTTTTGCAATATCTTCATTCTGTAAAGTTAGATGTGCTCAACTGCATTACATATGCTCACAAATGCAATTGTACAACATTTCATGTTGCTTCAGGTCAGAACTGACTTGGTTTCAAGAGTTTGATGAAATGTAATGTAAACTTGCAAATACACATGTAAACTCTTCACCTATGATAGAGAATGCCCTTATGTACAGTGTGGAAGCATATCAAGCAGAGAGAAGCTTGATTTGGATGGTTTTGCAATATCTTCATTCTGTAAAGTTGGATGTGCTCAACTGCATTACATATGCTCACAAATGCAATTTTACAACATTTCATGTTGTTTCAGGTCAGAACTGACTTGGTTTCAAGAGTTTGATGAATTGTAATGTAAACTTGCAAATACACATGTAAACTCTTCACCTATGATAGAGAATGCCCTTATGTACAGTGTGGAAGCATATCAAGCTGAGAGAAGCTTGATTTGGATGGTTTTGCAATATCTTCATTCTGTAAAGTTAGATGTGCTCAACTGCATTACATATGCTGACAAATGCAATTCTACAACATTTCAAGTTGTTTCAGGTCAAAACTGACTTAGTTTCAAGAGTTTGATGAATTGTAATGTAAACTTGCAAATACACATGTAAACTCTTCACCTATGATAGAGAATGCCTTTATGTACAGTGTGGAAGCATATCAAGCAGAGAGAAGCTTGATTTGGATGGTTTTGCAATATCTTCATTCTGTAAAGTTGGATGTGCTCAACTGCATTACATATGCTCACATATGCAATTTTACATCATTTCATGTTGTTTCAGGTCAGAACTGACTTGGTTTCAAGAGTTTGATGAATTGTAATGTAAACTTGCAAATACACATGTAAACTCTTCACCTATGATAGAGAATGCCCTTATGTACAGTGTGGAAGCATATCAAGCTGAGAGAAGCTTGATTTGGATGGTTTTGCAATATCTTCATTCTGTAAAGTTAGATGTGCTCAACTGCATTACATTTGCTCACAAATGCAATTCTACAACATTTCAAGTTGTTTCAGGTCAAAACTGACTTGGTTTCAAGAGTTTGATGAATTGTAATGTAAACTTGCAAATACACATGTAAACTCTTCACCTATGATAGAGAATGCAATTATGTACAGTGTGGAAGCATATCAAGCTGAGAGAAGCTTGATTTGGATGGTTTTGCAATATCTTCATTCTGTAAAGTTAGATGTGCTCAACTGCATTACATATGCTCACAAATGCAATTCTACAACATTTCAAGTTGTTTCAGGTCAAAACTGACTTGGTTTCAAGAGTTTGATGAATTGTAATGTAAACTTGCAAATACACATGTAAACTCTTCACCTATGATAGAGAATGCCCTTATGTACAGTGTGGAAGCATATCAAGCTGAGAGAAGCTTGATTTGGAGGGTTTTGCAATATCTTCATTCTGTAAAGTTAGATGTGCTCAACTGCATTACATATGCTCACAAATGCAATTGTACAACATTTCATGTTGTTTCAGGTCAAAACTGACTTGGTTTCAAGAGTTTGATTAATTGTAATGTAAACTTGCAAATACACATGTAAACTCTTCACCTATGATAGAGAATGCCCTTATGTACAGTGTGGAAGCATATCAAGCTGAGAGAAGCTTGATTTGGATGGTTTTGCAATATCTTCATTCTGTGAAGTAAGATGTGCTCAACTGCATTACATATGCTCACAAATGCAATTGTACAACATTTCATGTTGTTTCAGGTCAAAACTGACTTGGTTTCAAGAGTTTGATGAATTGTAATGTAAACTTGCAAATACACATGTAAACTCTTCACCTATGATAGAGAATGCCCTTATGTACAGTGTGGAAGCATATCAAGCTGAGAGAAGCTTGATTTGGATGGTTTTGCAATATCTTCATTCTGTGAAGTAAGATGTGCTCAACTGCATTACATATGCTCACAAATGCAATTGTACAACATTTCATGTTGTTTCAGGTCAAAACTGACTTGGTTTCAAGAGTTTGATGAATTGTAATGTAAACTTGCAAATACACATGTAAACTCTTCACCTATGATAGAGAATGCCCTTATGTACAGTGTGGAAGCATATCAAGCTGAGAGAAGCTTGATTTGGATGGTTTTGCAATATCTTCATTCTGCAAAGATAGATGTGCTCAACTGCATTACATATGCTTACAATTGCAATTTTACAACATTTCATGTTGTTTCAGGTCAGAACTGACTTGGTTTCAAGAGTTTGATGAATTGTAATGTAAACTTGCAAATACACATGTAAACTCTTCACCTATGATAGAGAATGCCCTTATGTACAGTGTGGAAGCATATCAAGCTGAGAGAAGCTTGATTTGGATGGTTTTGCAATATCTTCATTCTGTAAAGTTAGATGTGCTCAACTGCATTACATATGCTCACAAATGCAATTGTACAACATTTCATGTTGTTTCAGGTCAGAACTGACTTGGTTTCAAGAGTTTGATGAAATGTAATGTAAACTTGCAAATACACATGTAAACTCTTCACCTATGATAGAGAATGCCCTTATGTACAGTGTGGAAGCATATCAAGCAGAGAGAAGCTTGATTTGGATGGTTTTGCAATATCTTCATTCTGTAAAGTTGGATGTGCTCAACTGCATTACATATGCTCACAAATGCAATTCTACAACATTTCAAGTTGTTTCAGGTCAAAACTGACTTGGTTTCAAGAGTTTGATGAATTGTAATGTAAACTTGCAAATACACATGTAAACTCTTCACCTATGATAGAGAATGCCCTTATGTACAGTGTGGAAGCATATCAAGCTGAGAGAAGCTTGATTTGGATGGTTTTGCAATATCATCATTCTGCAAAGATAGATGTGCTCAACTGCATTACATATGCTTACAATTGCAATTTTACAACATTTCATGCTGTTTCAGGTCAGAACTGACTTGGTTTCAAGAGTTTGATGAATTGTAATGTAAACTTGCAAATACACATGTAAACTCTTCACCTATGATAGAGAATGCCCTTATGTACAGTGTGGAAGCATATCAAGCTGAGAGAAGCTTGATTTGGAGGGTTTTGCAATATCTTCATTCTGTAAAGTTAGATGTGCTCAACTGCATTACATATGCTCACAAATGCAATTGTACAACATTTCATGTTGTTTCAGGTCAAAACTGACTTGGTTTCAAGAGTTTGATGAATTGTAATGTAAACTTGCAAATACACATGTAAACTCTTCACCTATGATAGAGAATGCCCTTATGTACAGTGTGGAAGCATATCAAGCTGAGAGAAGCTTGATTTGGATGGTTTTGCAATATCTTCATTCTGTGAAGTAAGATGTGCTCAACTGCATTACATATGCTCACAAATGCAATTGTACAACATTTCATGTTGTTTCAGGTCAAAACTGACTTGGTTTCAAGAGTTTGATGAATTGTAATGTAAACTTGCAAATACACATGTAAACTCTTCACCTATGATATAGAGAATGCCCTTATGTACAGTGTGGAAGCATATCAAGCAGAGAGAAGCTTGATTTGGATGGTTTTGCAATATCTTCATTCTGTAAAGTTGGATGTGCTCAACTGCATTACATATGCTCACAAATGCAATTTCACAACATTTCATGTTGTTTCAGGTCAGAACTGACTTGGTTTCAAGAGTTTGATGAATTGTAATGTAAACTTGCAAATACACATGTAAACTCTTCACCTATGATAGAGAATGCCCTTATGTACAGTGTGGAAGCATATCAAGCTGAGAGAAGCTTGATTTGGATGGTTTTGCAATATCTTCATTCTGTAAAGTTAGATGTGCTCAACTGCATTACATATGCTCACAAATGCAATTCTACAACATTTCAAGTTGTTTCAGGTCAAAACTGACTTAGTTTCAAGAGTTTGATGAATTGTAATGTAAACTTGCAAATACACATGTAAACTCTTCACCTATGATAGAGAATGCCCCTATGTACAGTGTGGAAGCATATCAAGCTGAGAGAAGCTTGATTTGGATGGTTTTGCAATATCTTCATTCTGCAAAGATAGATGTGCTCAACTGCATTACATATGCTTACAATTGCAATTATACAATATTTCATGTTGTTTCAGGTCAGAACTGACTTGGTTTCAAGAGTTTGATGAATTGTAATGTAAACTTGCAAATACACATGTAAACTTTTCACCTATGATAGAGAATGCCCTTATGTACAGTGTGGAAGCATATCAAGCTGAGAGAAGCTTGATTTGGATGGTTTTGCAATATCTTCATTCTGTAAAGTTAGATGTGCTCAACTGTATTACATGCTCACAAATGCAATTGTACAACATTTCATGTTGTTTCAGGTCAAAACTGACTTGGTTTCAAGAGTTTGATGAAATGTAATGTAAACTTGCAAATACACATGTAAACTCTTCACCTATGATAGAGAATGCCCTTATGTACAGTGTGGAAGCATATCAAGCTGAGAGAAGCTTGATTTGGATGGTTTTGCAATATCTTTATTCTGCAAAGATAGATGTGCTCAACTGAATTACATATGCTTACAAATGCCATTTTACAACATTTCATGTTGTTTCAGGTCAGAACTGACTTGGTTTCAAGAGTTTGATGAAATGTAATGTAAACTTGCAAATACACATGTAAACTCTTCACCTATGATAGAGAATGCCCTTATGTACAGTGTGGAAGCATATCAAGCAGAGAGAAGCTTGATTTGGATGGTTTTGCAATATCTTCATTCTGCAAAGATAAATGTGCTCAACTGAATTACATATGCTCACAAATGCAATTTTACAACATTTCATGTTGTTTCAGGTCAGAACTGACTTGGTTTCAAGAGTTTGATGAATTGTAATGTAAACTTGCAAATACACATGTAAACTCTTCACCTATGATAGAGAATGCCCTTATGTACAGTGTGGAAGCATATCAAGCTGAGAGAAGCTTGATTTGGATGGTTTTGCAATATCTTCATTCTGTAAAGTTAGATGTGCTCAACTGCATTACATATGCTCACAAATGCAATTCTACAACATTTCAAGTTGTTTCAGGTCAAAACTGACTTGGTTTCAAGAGTTTGATGAATTGTAATGTAAACTTGCAAATACACATGTAAACTCTTCAACTATGATAGAGAATGCCCTTATGTACAGTGTCGAAGCATATCAAGCTGAGAGAAGCTTGATTTGGATGATTTTGCAATATCTTCATTCTGTAAAGTTGGATGTGCTCAACTGCATTACATATGCTTACAAATGCAATTTTACAACATTTCATGTTGTTTCAGGTCAGAACTGACTTGGTTTCAAGAGTTTGATGAATTGTAATGTAAACTTGCAAATACACATGTAAACTCTTCACCTATGATAGAGAATGCCCTTATGTACAGTGTGGAAGCATATCAAGCTGAGAGAAGCTTGATTTGGATGGTTTTGCAATATCTTCATTCTGTAAAGTTAGATGTGCTCAACTGCATTACATATGCTCACAAATGCAATTCTACAACATTTCAAGTTGTTTCAGGTCAAAACTGACTTGGTTTCAAGAGTTTGATGAATTGTAATGTAAACTTGCAAATACACATGTAAACTCTTCACCTATGATAGAGAATGCAATTATGTACAGTGTGGAAGCATATCAAGCTGAGAGAAGCTTGATTTGGATGGTTTTGCAATATCTTCATTCTGTAAAGTTAGATGTGCTCAACTGCATTACATATGCTCACAAATGCTATTCTACAACATTTCAAGTTGTTTCAGGTCAAAACTGACTTGGTTTCAAGAGTTTGATGAATTGTAATGTAAACTTGCAAATACACATGTAAACTCTTCACCTATGATAGAGAATGCCCTTATGTACAGTGTGGAAGCATATCAAGCTGAGAGAAGCTTGATTTGGATGGTTTTGCAATATCATCATTCTGCAAAGATAGATGTGCTCAACTGCATTACATATGCTTACAATTGCAATTTTACAACATTTCATGTTGTTTCAGGTCAGAACTGACTTGGTTTCAAGAGTTTCATGAATTGTAATGTAAACTTGCAAATACACATGTAAACTCTTCACCTATGATAGAGAATGCCCTTATGTACAGTGTGGAAGCATATCAAGCTGAGAGAAGCTTGATTTGGAGGGTTTTGCAATATCTTCATTCTGTAAAGTAAGATGTGCTCAACTGCATTACATATGCTCACAAATGCAATTGTACAACATTTCATGTTGTTTCAGGTCAAAACTGACTTGGTTTCAAGAGTTTGATGAATTGTAATGTAAACTTGCAAATACACATGTAAACTCTTCACCTATGATAGAGAATGCCCTTATGTACAGTGTGGAAGCATATCAAGCTGAGAGAAGCTTGATTTGGATGGTTTTGCAATATCTTCATTCTGCAAAGATAGATGTGCTCAACTGCATTACATATGCTTACAATTGCAATTTTACAACATTTCATGTTGTTTCAGGTCAGAACTGACTTGGTTTCAAGAGTTTGATGAATTGTAATGTAAACTTGCAAATACACATGTAAACTCTTCACCTATGATAGAGAATGCCCTTATGTACAGTGTGGAAGCATATCAAGCTGAGAGAAGCTTGATTTGGATGGTTTTGCAATATCTTCATTCTGTAAAGTTAGATGTGCTCAACTGCATTACATATGCTCACAAATGCAATTGTACAACATTTCATGTTGTTTCAGGTCAAAACTGACTTGGTTTCAAGAGTTTGATGAATTGTAATGTAAACTTGCAAATACACATGTAAACTCTTCACCTATGATAGAGAATGCCCTTATGTACAGTGTGGAAGCATATCAAGCTGAGAGAAGCTTGATTTGGATGGTTTTGCAATATCTTCATTCTGTAAAGTTAGATGTGCTCAACTGCATTACATATGCTCACAAATGCAATTGTACAACATTTCATGTTGTTTCAGGTCAGAACTGACTTGGTTTCAAGAGTTTGATGAAATGTAATGTAAACTTGCAAATACACATGTAAACTCTTCACCTATGATAGAGAATGCCCTTATGTACAGTGTGGAAGCATATCAAGCAGAGAGAAGCTTGATTTGGATGGTTTTGCAATATCTTCATTCTGTAAAGTTGGATGTGCTCAACTGCATTACATATGCTCACAAATGCAATTTTACAACATTTCATGTTGTTTCAGGTCAGAACTGACTTGGTTTCAAGAGTTTGATGAATTGTAATGTAAACTTGCAAATACACATGTAAACTCTTCACCTATGATAGAGAATGCCCTTATGTACAGTGTGGAAGCATATCAAGCTGAGAGAAGCTTGATTTGGAGGGTTTTGCAATATCTTCATTCTGTAAAGTTAGATGTGCTCAACTGCATTACATATGCTCACAAATGCAATTGTACAACATTTCATGTTGTTTCAGGTCAAAACTGACTTGGTTTCAAGAGTTTGATGAATTGTAATGTAAACTTGCAAATACACATGTAAACTCTTCACCTATGATAGAGAATGCCCTTATGTACAGTGTGGAAGCATATCAAGCTGAGAGAAGCTTGATTTGGATGGTTTTGCAATATCTTCATTCTGTAAAGTTGGATGTGCTCAACTGCATTACATATGCTCACAAATGCAATTTCACAACATTTCATGTTGTTTCAGGTCAGAACTGACTTGGTTTCAAGAGTTTGATGAATTGTAATGTAAACTTGCAAATACACATGTAAACTCTTCACCTATGATAGAGAATGCCCTTATGTACAGTGTGGAAGCATATCAAGCTGAGAGAAGCTTGATTTGGATGGTTTTGCAATATCTTCATTCTGTAAAGTTAGATGTGCTCAACTGCATTACATATGCTCACAAATGCAATTCTACAACATTTCAAGTTGTTTCAGGTCAAAACTGACTTAGTTTCAAGAGTTTGATGAATTGTAATGTAAACTTGCAAATACACATGTAAACTCTTCACCTATGATAGAGAATGCAATTATGTACAGTGTGGAAGCATATCAAGCTGAGAGAAGCTTGATTTGGATGGTTTTGCAATATCTTCATTCTGTAAAGTTAGATGTGCTCAACTGCATTACATATGCTCACAAATGCAATTCTACAACATTTCAAGTTGTTTCAGGTCAAAACTGACTTGGTTTCAAGAGTTTGATGAATTGTAATGTAAACTTGCAAATACACATGTAAACTCTTCACCTATGATAGAGAATGCCCTTATGTACAGTGTGGAAGCATATCAAGCTGAGAGAAGCTTGATTTGGAGGGTTTTGCAATATCTTCATTCTGTAAAGTTAGATGTGCTCAACTGCATTACATATGCTTACAATTGCAATTTTACAACATTTCATGTTGTTTTAGGTCAAAACTGACTTGGTTTCAAGAGTTTGATGAATTGTAATGTAAACTTGCAAATACACATGTAAACTCTTCACCTATGATAGAGAATGCCCTTATGTACAGTGTGGAAGCATATCAAGCTGAGAGAAGCTTGATTTGGATGGTTTTGCAATATCTTCATTCTGTAAAGTTGGATGTGCTCAACTGCATTACATATGCTCACAAATGCAATTTCACAACATTTCATGTTGTTTCAGGTCAGAACTGACTTGGTTTCAAGAGTTTGATGAATTGTAATGTAAACTTGCAAATACACATGTAAACTCTTCACCTATGATAGAGAATGCCCTTATGTACAGTGTGGAAGCATATCAAGCTGAGAGAAGCTTGATTTGGATGGTTTTGCAATATCTTCATTCTGTAAAGTTAGATGTGCTCAACTGCATTACATATGCTCACAAATGCAATTCTACAACATTTCAAGTTGTTTCAGGTCAAAACTGACTTAGTTTCAAGAGTTTGATGAATTGTAATGTAAACTTGCAAATACACATGTAAACTCTTCACCTATGATAGAGAATGCAATTATGTACAGTGTGGAAGCATATCAAGCTGAGAGAAGCTTGATTTGGATGGTTTTGCAATATCTTCATTCTGTAAAGTTAGATGTGCTCAACTGCATTACATATGCTCACAAATGCAATTCTACAACTTTTCAAGTTGTTTCAGGTCAAAACTGACTTGGTTTCAAGAGTTTGATGAATTGTAATGTAAACTTGCAAATACACATGTAAACTCTTCACCTATGATAGAGAATGCCCTTATGTACAGTGTGGAAGCATATCAAGCTGAGAGAAGCTTGATTTGGAGGGTTTTGCAATATCTTCATTCTGTAAAGTTAGATGTGCTCAACTGCATTACATATGCTCACAAATGCAATTTTACAACATTTCATGTTGTTTCAGGTCAAAACTGACTTGGTTTCAAGAGTTTGATTAATTGTAATGTAAACTTGCAAATACACATGTAAACTCTTCACCTATGATAGAGAATGCCCTTATGTACAGTGTGGAAGCATATCAAGCTGAGAGAAGCTTGATTTGGATGGTTTTGCAATATCTTCATTCTGTGAAGTAAGATGTGCTCAACTGCATTACATATGCTCTCAAATGCAATTGTACAACATTTCATGTTGTTTCAGGTCAGAACTGACTTGGTTTCAAGAGTTTGATGAATTGTAATGTAAACTTGCAAATACACATGTAAACTCTTCACCTATGATAGAGAATGCCCTTATGTACAGTGTGGAAGCATATCAAGCTGAGAGAAGCTTGATTTGGATGGTTTTGCAATATCTTCATTCTGTAAAGTTAGATGTGCTCAACTGCATTACATATGCTCACAAATGCAATTGTACAACATTTCATGTTGTTTCAGGTCAGAACTGACTTGGTTTCAAGAGTTTGATGAAATGGAATGTAAACTTGCAAATACACATGTAAACTCTTCACCTATGATAGAGAATGCCCTTATGTACAGTGTGGAAGCATATCAAGCAGAGAGAAGCTTGATTTGGATGGTTTTGCAATATCTTCATTCTGTAAAGTTGGATGTGCTCAACTGCATTACATATGCTCACAAATGCAATTTTACAACATTTCATGTTGTTTCAGGTCAGAACTGACTTGGTTTCAAGAGTTTGATGAATTGTAATGTAAACTTGCAAATACACATGTAAACTCTTCACCTATGATAGAGAATGCCCTTATGTACAGTGTGGAAGCATATCAAGCTGAGAGAAGCTTGATTTGGATGGTTTTGCAATATCTTCATTCTGTAAAGTTAGATGTGCTCAACTGCATTACATATGCTCACAAATGCAATTCTACAACATTTCAAGTTGTTTCAGGTCAAAACTGACTTGGTTTCAAGAGTTTGATGAATTGTAATGTAAACTTGCAAATACACATGTAAACTCTTCACCTATGATAGAGAATGCCCTTATGTACAGTGTGGAAGCATATCAAGCTGAGAGAAGCTTGATTTGGATGGTTTTGCAATATCATCATTCTGCAAAGATAGATGTGCTCAACTGCATTACATATGCTTACAATTGCAATTTTACAACATTTCATGTTGTTTCAGGTCAGAACTGACTTGGTTTCAAGAGTTTGATGAATTGTAATGTAAACTTGCAAATACACATGTAAACTCTTCACCTATGATAGAGAATGCCCTTATGTACAGTGTGGAAGCATATCAAGCTGAGAGAAGCTTGATTTGGAGGGTTTTGCAATATCTTCATTCTGTAAAGTTAGATGTGCTCAACTGCATTACATATGCTCACAAATGCAATTGTACAACATTTCATGTTGTTTCAGGTCAAAACTGACTTGGTTTCAAGAGTTTGATGAATTGTAATGTAAACTTGCAAATACACATGTAAACTCTTCACCTATGATAGAGAATGCCCTTATGTACAGTGTGGAAGCATATCAAGCTGAGAGAAGCTTGATTTGGATGGTTTTGCAATATCTTCATTCTGTGAAGTAAGATGTGCTCAACTGCATTACATATGCTCACAAATGCAATTGTACAACATTTCATGTTGTTTCAGGTCAAAACTGACTTGGTTTCAAGAGTTTGATGAATTGTAATGTAAACTTGCAAATACACATGTAAACTCTTCACCTATGATATAGAGAATGCCCTTATGTACAGTGTGGAAGCATATCAAGCTGAGAGAAGCTTGATTTGGATGGTTTTGCAATATCATCATTCTGCAAAGATAGATGTGCTCAACTGCATTACATATGCTTACAATTGCAATTTTACAACATTTCATGTTGTTTCAGGTCAGAACTGACTTGGTTTCAAGAGTTTGATGAATTGTAATGTAAACTTGCAAATACACATGTAAACTCTTCACCTATGATAGAGAATGCCCTTATGTACAGTGTGGAAGCATATCAAGCTGAGAGAAGCTTGATTTGGATGGTTTTGCAATATCTTCATTCTGTGAAGTAAGATGTGCTCAACTGCATTACATATGCTCACAAATGCAATTGTACAACATTTCATGTTGTTTCAGGTCAAAACTGACTTGGTTTCAAGAGTTTGATGAATTGTAATGTAAACTTGCAAATACACATGTAAACTCTTCACCTATGATATAGAGAATGCCCTTATGTACAGTGTGGAAGCATATCAAGCAGAGAGAAGCTTGATTTGGATGGTTTTGCAATATCTTCATTCTGTAAAGTTGGATGTGCTCAACTGCATTACATATGCTCACAAATGCAATTTCACAACATTTCATGTTGTTTCAGGTCAGAACTGACTTGGTTTCAAGAGTTTGATGAATTGTAATGTAAACTTGCAAATACACATGTAAACTCTTCACCTATGATAGAGAATGCCCTTATGTACAGTGTGGAAGCATATCAAGCTGAGAGAAGCTTGATTTGGATGGTTTTGCAATATCTTCATTCTGTAAAGTTAGATGTGCTCAACTGCATTACATATGCTCACAAATGCAATTCTACAACATTTCAAGTTGTTTCAGGTCAAAACTGACTTAGTTTCAAGAGTTTGATGAATTGTAATGTAAACTTGCAAATACACATGTAAACTCTTCACCTATGATAGAGAATGCCCCTATGTACAGTGTGGAAGCATATCAAGCTGAGAGAAGCTTGATTTGGATGGTTTTGCAATATCTTCATTCTGCAAAGATAGATGTGCTCAACTGCATTACATATGCTTACAATTGCAATTATACAATATTTCATGTTGTTTCAGGTCAGAACTGACTTGGTTTCAAGAGTTTGATGAATTGTAATGTAAACTTGCAAATACACATGTAAACTTTTCACCTATGATAGAGAATGCCCTTATGTACAGTGTGGAAGCATATCAAGCTGAGAGAAGCTTGATTTGGATGGTTTTGCAATATCTTCATTCTGTAAAGTTAGATGTGCTCAACTGTATTACATGCTCACAAATGCAATTGTACAACATTTCATGTTGTTTCAGGTCAAAACTGACTTGGTTTCAAGAGTTTGATTAATTGTAATGTAAACTTGCAAATACACATGTAAACTCTTCACCTATGATATAGAGAATGCCCTTATGTACAGTGTGGAGGCATATCAAGCTGAGAGAAGCTTGATTTGGATGGTTTTGCAATATCTTTATTCTGCAAAGATAGATGTGCTCAACTGAATTACATATGCTTACAAATGCCATTTTACAACATTTCATGTTGTTTCAGGTCAGAACTGACTTGGTTTCAAGAGTTTGATGAAATGTAATGTAAACTTGCAAATACACATGTAAACTCTTCACCTATGATAGAGAATGCCCTTATGTACAGTGTGGAAGCATATCAAGCAGAGAGAAGCTTGATTTGGATGGTTTTGCAATATCTTCATTCTGCAAAGATAAATGTGCTCAACTGAATTACATATGCTCACAAATGCAATTTTACAACATTTCATGTTGTTTCAGGTCAGAACTGACTTGGTTTCAAGAGTTTGATGAATTGTAATGTAAACTTGCAAATACACATGTAAACTCTTCACCTATGATAGAGAATGCCCTTATGTACAGTGTGGAAGCATATCAAGCTGAGAGAAGCTTGATTTGGATGGTTTTGCAATATCTTCATTCTGTAAAGTTGGATGTGCTCAACTGCATTACATATGCTCACAAATGCAATTTCACAACATTTCATGTTGTTTCAGGTCAGAACTGACTTGGTTTCAAGAGTTTGATGAATTGTAATGTAAACTTGCAAATACACATGTAAACTCTTCACCTATGATAGAGAATGCCCTTATGTACAGTGTGGAAGCATATCAAGCTGAGAGAAGCTTGATTTGGATGGTTTTGCAACATCTTCATTCTGTAAAGTTAGATGTGCTCAACTGCATTACATATGCTCACAAATGCAATTCTACAACATTTCAAGTTGTTTCAGGTCAAAACTGACTTAGTTTCAAGAGTTTGATGAATTGTAATGTAAACTTGCAAATACACATGTAAACTCTTCACCTATGATAGAGAATGCAATTATGTACAGTGTGGAAGCATATCAAGCTGAGAGAAGCTTGATTTGGATGGTTTTGCAATATCTTCATTCTGTAAAGTTAGATGTGCTCAACTGCATTACATATGCTCACAAATGCAATTGTACAACATTTCATGTTGTTTCAGGTCAAAACTGACTTGGTTTCAAGAGTTTGATGAATTGTAATGTAAACTTGCAAATACACATGTAAACTCTTCACCTATGATAGAGAATGCCCTTATGTACAGTGTGGAAGCATATCAAGCTGAGAGAAGCTTGATTTGGATGGTTTTGCAATATCTTCATTCTGTGAAGTAAGATGTGCTCAACTGCATTACATATGCTCACAAATGCAATTGTACAACATTTCATGTTGTTTCAGGTCAAAACTGACTTGGTTTCAAGAGTTTGATGAATTGTAATGTAAACTTGCAAATACACATGTAAACTCTTCACCTATGATATAGAGAATGCCCTTATGTACAGTGTGGAAGCATATCAAGCTGAGAGAAGCTTGATTTGGATGGTTTTGCAATATCATCATTCTGCAAAGATAGATGTGCTCAACTGCATTACATATGCTTACAATTGCAATTTTACAACATTTCATGTTGTTTCAGGTCAGAACTGACTTGGTTTCAAGAGTTTGATGAATTGTAATGTAAACTTGCAAATACACATGTAAACTCTTCACCTATGATAGAGAATGCCCTTATGTACAGTGTGGAAGCATATCAAGCTGAGAGAAGCTTGATTTGGAGGGTTTTGCAATATCTTCATTCTGTAAAGTTAGATGTGCTCAACTGCATTACATATGCTCACAAATGCAATTGTACAACATTTCATGTTGTTTCAGGTCAAAACTGACTTGGTTTCAAGAGTTTGATGAATTGTAATGTAAACTTGCAAATACACATGTAAACTCTTCACCTATGATAGAGAATGCCCTTATGTACAGTGTGGAAGCATATCAAGCTGAGAGAAGCTTGATTTGGATGGTTTTGCAATATCTTCATTCTGTGAAGTAAGATGTGCTCAACTGCATTACATATGCTCACAAATGCAATTGTACAACATTTCATGTTGTTTCAGGTCAAAACTGACTTGGTTTCAAGAGTTTGATGAATTGTAATGTAAACTTGCAAATACACATGTAAACTCTTCACCTATGATATAGAGAATGCCCTTATGTACAGTGTGGAAGCATATCAAGCAGAGAGAAGCTTGATTTGGATGGTTTTGCAATATCTTCATTCTGTAAAGTTGGATGTGCTCAACTGCATTACATATGCTCACAAATGCAATTTCACAACATTTCATGTTGTTTCAGGTCAGAACTGACTTGGTTTCAAGAGTTTGATGAATTGTAATGTAAACTTGCAAATACACATGTAAACTCTTCACCTATGATAGAGAATGCCCTTATGTACAGTGTGGAAGCATATCAAGCTGAGAGAAGCTTGATTTGGATGGTTTTGCAATATCTTCATTCTGTAAAGTTAGATGTGCTCAACTGCATTACATATGCTCACAAATGCAATTCTACAACATTTCAAGTTGTTTCAGGTCAAAACTGACTTAGTTTCAAGAGTTTGATGAATTGTAATGTAAACTTGCAAATACACATGTAAACTCTTCACCTATGATAGAGAATGCCCCTATGTACAGTGTGGAAGCATATCAAGCTGAGAGAAGCTTGATTTGGATGGTTTTGCAATATCTTCATTCTGCAAAGATAGATGTGCTCAACTGCATTACATATGCTTACAATTGCAATTATACAATATTTCATGTTGTTTCAGGTCAGAACTGACTTGGTTTCAAGAGTTTGATGAATTGTAATGTAAACTTGCAAATACACATGTAAACTTTTCACCTATGATAGAGAATGCCCTTATGTACAGTGTGGAAGCATATCAAGCTGAGAGAAGCTTGATTTGGATGGTTTTGCAATATCTTCATTCTGTAAAGTTAGATGTGCTCAACTGTATTACATGCTCACAAATGCAATTGTACAACATTTCATGTTGTTTCAGGTCAAAACTGACTTGGTTTCAAGAGTTTGATTAATTGTAATGTAAACTTGCAAATACACATGTAAACTCTTCACCTATGATATAGAGAATGCCCTTATGTACAGTGTGGAGGCATATCAAGCTGAGAGAAGCTTGATTTGGATGGTTTTGCAATATCTTTATTCTGCAAAGATAGATGTGCTCAACTGAATTACATATGCTTACAAATGCCATTTTACAACATTTCATGTTGTTTCAGGTCAGAACTGACTTGGTTTCAAGAGTTTGATGAAATGTAATGTAAACTTGCAAATACACATGTAAACTCTTCACCTATGATAGAGAATGCCCTTATGTACAGTGTGGAAGCATATCAAGCAGAGAGAAGCTTGATTTGGATGGTTTTGCAATATCTTCATTCTGCAAAGATAAATGTGCTCAACTGAATTACATATGCTCACAAATGCAATTTTACAACATTTCATGTTGTTTCAGGTCAGAACTGACTTGGTTTCAAGAGTTTGATGAATTGTAATGTAAACTTGCAAATACACATGTAAACTCTTCACCTATGATAGAGAATGCCCTTATGTACAGTGTGGAAGCATATCAAGCTGAGAGAAGCTTGATTTGGATGGTTTTGCAATATCTTCATTCTGTAAAGTTGGATGTGCTCAACTGCATTACATATGCTCACAAATGCAATTTCACAACATTTCATGTTGTTTCAGGTCAGAACTGACTTGGTTTCAAGAGTTTGATGAATTGTAATGTAAACTTGCAAATACACATGTAAACTCTTCACCTATGATAGAGAATGCCCTTATGTACAGTGTGGAAGCATATCAAGCTGAGAGAAGCTTGATTTGGATGGTTTTGCAATATCTTCATTCTGTAAAGTTAGATGTGCTCAACTGCATTACATATGCTCACAAATGCAATTCTACAACATTTCAAGTTGTTTCAGGTCAAAACTGACTTAGTTTCAAGAGTTTGATGAATTGTAATGTAAACTTGCAAATACACATGTAAACTCTTCACCTATGATAGAGAATGCAATTATGTACAGTGTGCAAGCATATCAAGCTGAGAGAAGCTTGATTTGGATGGTTTTGCAATATCTTCATTCTGTAAAGTTAGATGTGCTCAACTGCATTACATATGCTCACAAATGCAATTCTACAACTTTTCAAGTTGTTTCAGGTCAAAACTGACTTGGTTTCAAGAGTTTGATGAATTGTAATGTAAACTTGCAAATACACATGTAAACTCTTCACCTATGATAGAGAATGCCCTTATGTACAGTGTGGAAGCATATCAAGCTGAGAGAAGCTTGATTTGGAGGGTTTTGCAATATCTTCATTCTGTAAAGTTAGATGTGCTCAACTGCATTACATATGCTCACAAATGCAATTTTACAACATTTCATGTTGTTTCAGGTCAAAACTGACTTGGTTTCAAGAGTTTGATGAATTGTAATGTAAACTTGCAAATACACATGTAAACTCTTCACCTATGATAGAGAATGCCCTTATGTACAGTGTGGAAGCATATCAAGCTGAGAGAAGCTTGATTTGGATGGTTTTGCAATATCTTCATTCTGTAAAGTTAGATGTGCTCAACTGCATTACATATGCTCACAAATGCAATTGTACAACATTTCATGTTGTTTCAGGTCAGAACTGACTTGGTTTCAAGAGTTTGATGAAATGGAATGTAAACTTGCAAATACACATGTAAACTCTTCACCTATGATAGAGAATGCCCTTATGTACAGTGTGGAAGCATATCAAGCAGAGAGAAGCTTGATTTGGATGGTTTTGCAATATCTTCATTCTGTAAAGTTGGATGTGCTCAACTGCATTACATATGCTCACAAATGCAATTTTACAACATTTCATGTTGTTTCAGGTCAGAACTGACTTGGTTTCAAGAGTTTGATGAATTGTAATGTAAACTTGCAAATACACATGTAAACTCTTCACCTATGATAGAGAATGCCCTTATGTACAGTGTGGAAGCATATCAAGCTGAGAGAAGCTTGATTTGGATGGTTTTGCAATATCTTCATTCTGTAAAGTTAGATGTGCTCAACTGCATTACATATGCTCACAAATGCAATTCTACAACATTTCAAGTTGTTTCAGGTCAAAACTGACTTGGTTTCAAGAGTTTGATGAATTGTAATGTAAACTTGCAAATACACATGTAAACTCTTCACCTATGATAGAGAATGCCCTTATGTACAGTGTGGAAGCATATCAAGCTGAGAGAAGCTTGATTTGGATGGTTTTGCAATATCATCATTCTGCAAAGATAGATGTGCTCAACTGCATTACATATGCTTACAATTGCAATTTTACAACATTTCATGTTGTTTCAGGTCAGAACTGACTTGGTTTCAAGAGTTTGATGAATTGTAATGTAAACTTGCAAATACACATGTAAACTCTTCACCTATGATAGAGAATGCCCTTATGTACAGTGTGGAAGCATATCAAGCTGAGAGAAGCTTGATTTGGAGGGTTTTGCAATATCTTCATTCTGTAAAGTTAGATGTGCTCAACTGCATTACATATGCTCACAAATGCAATTGTACAACATTTCATGTTGTTTCAGGTCAAAACTGACTTGGTTTCAAGAGTTTGATGAATTGTAATGTAAACTTGCAAATACACATGTAAACTCTTCACCTATGATAGAGAATGCCCTTATGTACAGTGTGGAAGCATATCAAGCTGAGAGAAGCTTGATTTGGATGGTTTTGCAATATCTTCATTCTGTGAAGTAAGATGTGCTCAACTGCATTACATATGCTCACAAATGCAATTGTACAACATTTCATGTTGTTTCAGGTCAAAACTGACTTGGTTTCAAGAGTTTGATGAATTGTAATGTAAACTTGCAAATACACATGTAAACTCTTCACCTATGATAGAGAATGCCCTTATGTACAGTGTCGAAGCATATCAAGCAGAGAGAAGCTTGATTTGGATGGTTTTGCAATATCTTCATTCTGTAAAGTTGGATGTGCTCAACTGCATTACATATGCTCACAAATGCAATTTCACAACATTTCATGTTGTTTCAGGTCAGAACTGACTTGGTTTCAAGAGTTTGATGAATTGTAATGTAAACTTGCAAATACACATGTAAACTCTTCACCTATGATAGAGAATGCCCTTATGTACAGTGTGGAAGCATATCAAGCTGAGAGAAGCTTGATTTGGATGGTTTTGCAATATCTTCATTCTGTGAAGTAAGATGTGCTCAACTGCATTACATATGCTCACAAATGCAATTGTACAACATTTCATGTTGTTTCAGGTCAAAACTGACTTGGTTTCAAGAGTTTGATGAATTGTAATGTAAACTTGCAAATACACATGTAAACTCTTCACCTATGATATAGAGAATGCCCTTATGTACAGTGTGGAAGCATATCAAGCTGAGAGAAGCTTGATTTGGATGGTTTTGCAATATCTTCATTCTGCAAGGATAGATGTGCTCAACTGAATTACATATGCTTACAAATGCCATTTTACAAAATTTCATGTTGTTTCAGGTCAGAACTGACTTGGTTTCAAGAGTTTGATGAATTGTAATGTAAACTTGCAAATACACATGTAAACTCTTCACCTATGATAGAGAATGCCCTTATGTACAGTGTGGAAGCATATCAAGCTGAGAGAAGCTTGATTTGGATGGTTTTGCAATATCTTCATTCTGTAAAGTTAGATGTGCTCAACTGCATTACATATGCTCACAAATGCAATTGTACAACATTTCATGTTGTTTCAGGTCAGAACTGACTTGGTTTCAAGAGTTTGATGAAATGTAATGTAAACTTGCAAATACACATGTAAACTCTTCACCTATGATAGAGAATGCCCTTATGTACAGTGTGGAAGCATATCAAGCAGAGAGAAGCTTGATTTGGATGGTTTTGCAATATCTTCATTCTGTAAAGTTGGATGTGCTCAACTGCATTACATATGCTCACAAATGCAATTGTACAACATTTCATGTTGTTTCAGGTCAGAACTGACTTGGTTTCAAGAGTTTGATGAAATGTAATGTAAACTTGCAAATACACATGTAAACTCTTCACCTATGATAGAGAATGCCCTTATGTACAGTGTGGAAGCATATCAAGCAGAGAGAAGCTTGATTTGGATGGTTTTGCAATATCTTCATTCTGTAAAGTTGGATGTGCTCAACTGCATTACATATGCTCACAAATGCAATTTTACAACATTTCATGTTGTTTCAGGTCAGAACTGACTTGGTTTCAAGAGTTTGATGAATTGTAATGTAAACTTGCAAATACACATGTAAACTCTTCACCTATGATAGAGAATGCCCTTATGTACAGTGTGGAAGCATATCAAGCTGAGAGAAGCTTGATTTGGATGGTTTTGCAATATCTTCATTCTGTAAAGTTAGATGTGCTCAACTGCATTACATATGCTCACAAATGCAATTCTACAACATTTCAAGTTGTTTCAGGTCAAAACTGACTTGGTTTCAAGAGTTTGATGAATTGTAATGTAAACTTGCAAATACACATGTAAACTCTTCACCTATGATAGAGAATGCCCTTATGTACAGTGTCGAAGCATATCAAGCTGAGAGAAGCTTGATTTGGATGGTTTTGCAATATCTTCATTCTGTAAAGTTGGATGTGCTCAACTGCATTACATATGCTTACAAATGCAATTTTACAACATTTCATGTTGTTTCAGGTCAGAACTGACTTGGTTTCAAGAGTTTGATGAATTGTAATGTAAACTTGCAAATACACATGTAAACTCTTCACCTATGATAGAGAATGCCCTTATGTACAGTGTGGAAGCATATCAAGCTGAGAGAAGCTTGATTTGGATGGTTTTGCAATATCTTCATTCTGTAAAAGTTAGATGTGCTCAACTGCATTACATATGCTCACAAATGCAATTCTACAACATTTCAAGTTGTTTCAGGTCAAAACTGACTTGGTTTCAAGAGTTTGATGAATTGTAATGTAAACTTGCAAATACACATGTAAACTCTTCACCTATGATAGAGAATGCAATTATGTACAGTGTGGAAGCATATCAAGCTGAGAGAAGCTTGATTTGGATGGTTTTGCAATATCTTCATTCTGTAAAGTTAGATGTGCTCAACTGCATTACATATGCTCACAAATGCAATTCTACAACATTTCAAGTTGTTTCAGGTCAAAACTGACTTGGTTTCAAGAGTTTGATGAATTGTAATGTAAACTTGCAAATACACATGTAAACTCTTCACCTATGATAGAGAATGCCCTTATGTACAGTGTGGAAGCATATCAAGCTGAGAGAAGCTTGATTTGGATGGTTTTGCAATATCATCATTCTGCAAAGATAGATGTGCTCAACTGCATTACATATGCTTACAATTGCAATTTTACAACATTTCATGTTGTTTCAGGTCAGAACTGACTTGGTTTCAAGAGTTTGATGAATTGTAATGTAAACTTGCAAATACACATGTAAACTCTTCACCTATGATAGAGAATGCCCTTATGTACAGTGTGGAAGCATATCAAGCTGAGAGAAGCTTGATTTGGAGGGTTTTGCAATATCTTCATTCTGTAAAGTTAGATGTGCTCAACTGCATTACATATGCTCACAAATGCAATTGTACAACATTTCATGTTGTTTCAGGTCAAAACTGACTTGGTTTCAAGAGTTTGATTAATTGTAATGTAAACTTGCAAATACACATGTAAACTCTTCACCTATGATAGAGAATGCAATTATGTACAGTGTGGAAGCATATCAAGCTGAGAGAAGCTTGATTTGGATGGTTTTGCAATATCTACATTCTGTGAAGTAAGATGTGCTCAACTGCATTACATATGCTCACAAATGCAATTGTACAACATTTCATGTTGTTTCAGGTCAAAACTGACTTGGTTTCAAGAGTTTGATGAATTGTAATGTAAACTTGCAAATACACATGTAAACTCTTCACCTATGATAGAGAATGCCCTTATGTACAGTGTGGAAGCATATCAAGCTGAGAGAAGCTTGATTTGGATGGTTTTGCAATATCTTCATTCTGCAAAGATAGATGTGCTCAACTGCATTACATATGCTTACAATTGCAATTTTACAACATTTCATGTTGTTTCAGGTCAGAACTGACTTGGTTTCAAGAGTTTGATGAATTGTAATGTAAACTTGCAAATACACATGTAAACTCTTCACCTATGATAGAGAATGCCCTTATGTACAGTGTGGAAGCATATCAAGCTGAGAGAAGCTTGATTTGGATGGTTTTGCAATATCTTCATTCTGTAAAGTTAGATGTGCTCAACTGCATTACATATGCTCACAAATGCAATTGTACAACATTTCATGTTGTTTCAGGTCAAAACTGACTTGGTTTCAAGAGTTTGATTAATTATAATGTAAACTTGCAAATACACATGTAAACTCTTCACCTATGATAGAGAATGCCCTTATGTACAGTGTGGAAGCATATCAAGCTGAGAGAAGCTTGATTTGGATGGTTTTGCAATATCTTCATTCTGTGAAGTAAGATGTGCTCAACTGCATTACATATGCTCACAAATGCAATTGTACAACATTTCATGTTGTTTCAGGTCAAAACTGACTTGGTTTCAAGAGTTTGATGAATTGTAATGTAAACTTGCAAATACACATGTAAACTCTTCACCTATGATATAGAGAATGCCCTTATGTACAGTGTGGAAGCATATCAAGCTGAGAGAAGCTTGATTTGGATGGTTTTGCAATATCTTCATTCTGCAAGGATAGATGTGCTCAACTGAATTACATATGCTTACAAATGCCATTTTACAAAATTTCATGTTGTTTCAGGTCAGAACTGACTTGGTTTCAAGAGTTTGATGAATTGTAATGTAAACTTGCAAATACACATGTAAACTCTTCACCTATGATAGAGAATGCCCTTATGTACAGTGTGGAAGCATATCAAGCTGAGAGAAGCTTGATTTGGATGGTTTTGCAATATCTTCATTCTGCAAAGATAGATGTGCTCAACTGCATTACATATGCTTACAATTGCAATTTTACAACATTTCATGTTGTTTCAGGTCAGAACTGACTTGGTTTCAAGAGTTTGATGAATTGTAATGTAAACTTGCAAATACACATGTAAACTCTTCACCTATGATAGAGAATGCCCTTATGTACAGTGTGGAAGCATATCAAGCTGAGAGAAGCTTGATTTGGATGGTTTTGCAATATCTTCATTCTGTAAAGTTAGATGTGCTCAACTGCATTACATATGCTCACAAATGCAATTGTACAACATTTCATGTTGTTTCAGGTCAGAACTGACTTGGTTTCAAGAGTTTGATGAAATGTAATGTAAACTTGCAAATACACATGTAAACTCTTCACCTATGATAGAGAATGCCCTTATGTACAGTGTGGAAGCATATCAAGCAGAGAGAAGCTTGATTTGGATGGTTTTGCAATATCTTCATTCTGTAAAGTTGGATGTGCTCAACTGCATTACATATGCTCACAAATGCAATTTTACAACATTTCATGTTGTTTCAGGTCAGAACTGACTTGGTTTCAAGAGTTTGATGAATTGTAATGTAAACTTGCAAATACACATGTAAACTCTTCACCTATGATAGAGAATGCCCTTATGTACAGTGTGGAAGCATATCAAGCTGAGAGAAGCTTGATTTGGATGGTTTTGCAATATCTTCATTCTGTAAAGTTAGATGTGCTCAACTGCATTACATATGCTCACAAATGCAATTGTACAACATTTCATGTTGTTTCAGGTCAAAACTGACTTGGTTTCAAGAGTTTGATTAATTGTAATGTAAACTTGCAAATACACATGTAAACTCTTCACCTATGATAGAGAATGCCCTTATGTACAGTGTGGAAGCATATCAAGCTGAGAGAAGCTTGATTTGGATGGTTTTGCAATATCTTCATTCTGTGAAGTAAGATGTGCTCAACTGCATTACATATGCTCACAAATGCAATTGTACAACATTTCATGTTGTTTCAGGTCAAAACTGACTTGGTTTCAAGAGTTTGATGAATTGTAATGTAAACTTGCAAATACACATGTAAACTCTTCACCTATGATATAGAGAATGCCCTTATGTACAGTGTGGAAGCATATCAAGCTGAGAGAAGCTTGATTTGGATGGTTTTGCAATATCTTCATTCTGCAAGGATAGATGTGCTCAACTGAATTACATATGCTTACAAATGCCATTTTACAAAATTTCATGTTGTTTCAGGTCAGAACTGACTTGGTTTCAAGAGTTTGATGAATTGTAATGTAAACTTGCAAATACACATGTAAACTCTTCACCTATGTTAGAGAATGCCCTTATGTACAGTGTGGAAGCATATCAAGCTGAGAGAAGCTTGATTTGGATGGTTTTGCAATATCTTCATTCTGTAAAGTTAGATGTGCTCAACTGCATTACATATGCTCACAAATGCAATTGTACAACATTTCATGTTGTTTCAGGTCAGAACTGACTTGGTTTCAAGAGTTTGATGAAATGTAATGTAAACTTGCAAATACACATGTAAACTCTTCACCTATGATAGAGAATGCCCTTATGTACAGTGTGGAAGCATATCAAGCAGAGAGAAGCTTGATTTGGATGGTTTTGCAATATCTTCATTCTGTAAAGTTGGATGTGCTCAACTGCATTACATATGCTCACAAATGCAATTTTACAACATTTCATGTTGTTTCAGGTCAGAACTGACTTGGTTTCAAGAGTTTGATGAATTGTAATGTAAACTTGCAAATACACATGTAAACTCTTCACCTATGATAGAGAATGCCCTTATGTACAGTGTGGAAGCATATCAAGCTGAGAGAAGCTTGATTTGGATGGTTTTGCAATATCTTCATTCTGTAAAGTTAGATGTGCTCAACTGCATTACATATGCTCACAAATGCAATTCTACAACATTTCAAGTTGTTTCAGGTCAAAACTGACTTGGTTTCAAGAGTTTGATGAATTGTAATGTAAACTTGCAAATACACATGTAAACTCTTCACCTATGATAGAGAATGCCCTTATGTACAGTGTGGAAGCATATCAAGCTGAGAGAAGCTTGATTTGGATGGTTTTCCAATATCATCATTCTGCAAAGATAGATGTGCTCAACTGCATTACATATGCTTACAATTGCAATTTTACAACATTTCATGTTGTTTCAGGTCAGAACTGACTTGGTTTCAAGAGTTTGATGAATTGTAATGTAAACTTGCAAATACACATGTAAACTCTTCACCTATGATAGAGAATGCCCTTATGTACAGTGTGGAAGCATATCAAGCTGAGAGAAGCTTGATTTGGAGGGTTTTGCAATGTCTTCATTCTGTAAAGTTAGATGTGCTCAACTGCATTACATATGCTCACAAATGCAATTGTACAACATTTCATGTTGTTTCAGGTCAAAACTGACTTGGTTTCAAGAGTTTGATGAATTGTAATGTAAACTTGCAAATACACATGTAAACTCTTCACCTATGATAGAGAATGCCCTTATGTACAGTGTGGAAGCATATCAAGCTGAGAGAAGCTTGATTTGGATGGTTTTGCAATATCTTCATTCTGTGAAGTAAGATGTGCTCAACTGCATTACATATGCTCACAAATGCAATTGTACAACATTTCATGTTGTTTCAGGTCAAAACTGACTTGGTTTCAAGAGTTTGATGAATTGTAATGTAAACTTGCAAATACACATGTAAACTCTTCACCTATGATATAGAGAATGCCCTTATGTACAGTGTGGAAGCATATCAAGCAGAGAGAAGCTTGATTTGGATGGTTTTGCAATATCTTCATTCTGTAAAGTTGGATGTGCTCAACTGCATTACATATGCTCACAAATGCAATTTCACAACATTTCATGTTGTTTCAGGTCAGAACTGACTTGGTTTCAAGAGTTTGATGAATTGTAATGTAAACTTGCAAATACACATGTAAACTCTTCACCTATGATAGAGAATGCCCTTATGTACAGTGTGGAAGCATATCAAGCTGAGAGAAGCTTGATTTGGATGGTTTTGCAATATCTTCATTCTGTAAAGTTAGATGTGCTCAACTGCATTACATATGCTCACAAATGCAATTCTACAACATTTCAAGTTGTTTCAGGTCAAAACTGACTTAGTTTCAAGAGTTTGATGAATTGTAATGTAAACTTGCAAATACACATGTAAACTCTTCACCTATGATAGAGAATGCCCCTATGTACAGTGTGGAAGCATATCAAGCTGAGAGAAGCTTGATTTGGATGGTATTGCAATATCTTCATTCTGTAAAGTTAGATGTGCTCAACTGCATTACATATGCTCACAAATGCAATTCTACAACATTTCAAGTTGTTTCAGGTCAAAACTGACTTGGTTTCAAGAGTTTGATGAATTGTAATGTAAACTTGCAAATACACATGTAAACTCTTCACCTATGATAGAGAATGCCCTTATGTACAGTGTGGAAGCATATCAAGCTGAGAGAAGCTTGATTTGGATGGTTTTGCAATATCATCATTCTGCAAAGATAGATGTGCTCAACAGCATTACATATGCTTACAATTGCAATTTTACAACATTTCATGTTGTTTCAGGTCAGAACTGACTTGGTTTCAAGAGTTTGATTAATTGTAATGTAAACTTGCAAATACACATGTAAACTCTTCACCTATGATAGAGAATGCAATTATGTACAGTGTGGAAGCATATCAAGCTTTGAGAAGCTTGATTTGGATGGTTTTGCAATATCTACATTCTGTGAAGTAAGATGTGCTCAACTGCATTACATATGCTCACAAATGCAATTGTACAACATTTCATGTTGTTTCAGGTCAAAACTGACTTGGTTTCAAGAGTTTGATGAATTGTAATGTAAACTTGCAAATACACATGTAAACTCTTCACCTATGATAGAGAATGCCCTTATGTACAGTGTGGAAGCATATCAAGCTGAGAGAAGCTTGATTTGGATGGTTTTGCAATATCTTCATTCTGCAAAGATAGATGTGCTCAACTGCATTACATATGCTTACAATTGCAATTTTACAACATTTCATGTTGTTTCAGGTCAGAACTGACTTGGTTTCAAGAGTTTGATGAATTGTAATGTAAACTTGCAAATACACATGTAAACTCTTCACCTATGATAGAGAATGCCCTTATGTACAGTGTGGAAGCATATCAAGCTGAGAGAAGCTTGATTTGGATGGTTTTGCAATATCTTCATTCTGTAAAGTTAGATGTGCTCAACTGCATTACATATGCTCACAAATGCAATTGTACAACATTTCATGTTGTTTCAGGTCAAAACTGACTTGGTTTCAAGAGTTTGATGAATTGTAATGTAAACTTGCAAATACACATGTAAACTCTTCACCTATGATAGAGAATGCCCTTATGTACAGTGTGGAAGCATATCAAGCTGAGAGAAGCTTGATTTGGATGGTTTTGCAATATCTTCATTCTGTAAAGTTAGATGTGCTCAACTGCATTACATATGCTCACAAATGCAATTGTACAACATTTCATGTTGTTTCAGGTCAGAACTGACTTGGTTTCAAGAGTTTGATGAAATGTAATGTAAACTTGCAAATACACATGTAAACTCTTCACCTATGATAGAGAATGCCCTTATGTACAGTGTGGAAGCATATCAAGCAGAGAGAAGCTTGATTTGGATGGTTTTGCAATATCTTCATTCTGTAAAGTTGGATGTGCTCAACTGCATTACATATGCTCACAAATGCAATTTTACAACATTTCATGTTGTTTCAGGTCAGAACTGACTTGGTTTCAAGAGTTTGATGAATTGTAATGTAAACTTGCAAATACACATGTAAACTCTTCACCTATGATAGAGAATGCCCTTATGTACAGTGTGGAAGCATATCAAGCTGAGAGAAGCTTGATTTGGAGGGTTTTGCAATATCTTCATTCTGTAAAGTTAGATGTGCTCAACTGCATTACATATGCTCACAAATGCAATTGTACAACATTTCATGTTGTTTCAGGTCAAAACTGACTTGGTTTCAAGAGTTTGATGAATTGTAATGTAAACTTGCAAATACACATGTAAACTCTTCACCTATGATAGAGAATGCCCTTATGTACAGTGTGGAAGCATATCAAGCTGAGAGAAGCTTGATTTGGATGGTTTTGCAATATCTTCATTCTGTGAAGTAAGATGTGCTCAACTGCATTACATATGCTCACAAATGCAATTGTAAAACATTTCATGTTGTTTCAGGTCAAAACTGACTTGGTTTCAAGAGTTTGATGAATTGTAATGTAAACTTGCAAATACACATGTAAACTCTTCACCTATGATATAGAGAATGCCCTTATGTACAGTGTGGAAGCATATCAAGCAGAGAGAAGCTTGATTTGGATGGTTTTGCAATATCTTCATTCTGTAAAGTTGGATGTGCTCAACTGCATTACATATGCTCACAAATGCAATTTCACAACATTTCATGTTTTTGTTCAGGTCAGAACTGACTTGGTTTCAAGAGTTTGATGAATTGTAATGTAAACTTGCAAATACACATGTAAACTCTTCACCTATGATAGAGAATGCCCTTATGTACAGTGTGGAAGCATATCAAGCTGAGAGAAGCTTGATTTGGATGGTTTTGCAATATCTTCATTCTGTAAAGTTAGATGTGCTCAACTGCATTACATATGCTCACAAATGCAATTCTACAACATTTCAAGTTGTTTCAGGTCAAAACTGACTTAGTTTCAAGAGTTTGATGAATTGTAATGTAAACTTGCAAATACACATGTAAACTCTTCACCTATGATAGAGAATGCCCCTATGTACAGTGTGGAAGCATATCAAGCTGAGAGAAGCTTGATTTGGATGGTTTTGCAATATCTTCATTCTGTAAAGTTAGATGTGCTCAACTGCATTACATATGCTCACAAATGCAATTCTACAACATTTCAAGTTGTTTCAGGTCAAAACTGACTTGGTTTCAAGAGTTTGATGAATTGTAATGTAAACTTGAAAATACACATGTAAACTCTTCACCTATGATAGAGAATGCCCTTATGTACAGTGTGGAAGCATATCAAGCTGAGAGAAGCTTGATTTGGATGGTTTTGCAATATCTTCATTCTGCAAAGATAGATGTGCTCAACTGCATTACATATGCTTACAATTGCAATTTTACAACATTTCATGTTGTTTCAGGTCAGAACTGACTTGGTTTCAAGAGTTTGATGAATTGTAATGTAAACTTGCAAATACACATGTAAACTTTTCACCTATGATAGAGAATGCCCTTATGTACAGTGTGGAAGCATATCAAGCTGAGAGAAGCTTGATTTGGATGGTTTTGCAATATCTTCATTCTGTAAAGTTAGATGTGCTCAACTGTATTACATGCTCACAAATGCAATTGTACAACATTTCATGTTGTTTCAGGTCAAAACTGACTTGGTTTCAAGAGTTTGATTAATTGTAATGTAAACTTGCAAATACACATGTAAACTCTTCACCTATGATAGAGAATGCCCTTATGTACAGTGTGGAAGCATATCAAGCTGAGAGAAGCTTGATTTGGATGGTTTTGCAATATCTTCATTCTGTGAAGTAAGATGTGCTCAACTGCATTACATATGCTCACAAATGCAATTGTACAACATTTTATGTTGTTTCAGGTCAAAACTGACTTGGTTTCAAGAGTTTGATGAATTTTATTGTAAACTTGCAAATACACATGTAAACTCTTCACCTATGATATAGAGAATGCCCTTATGTACAGTGTGGAGGCATAACAAGCTGAGAGAAGCTTGATTTGGATGGTTTTGCAATATCTTCATTCTGCAAAGATAGATGTGCTCAACTGAATTACATATGCTTACAAATGCCATTTTACAACATTTCATGTTGTTTCAGGTCAGAACTGACTTGGTTTCAAGAGTTTGATGAAATGTAATGTAAACTTGCAAATACACATGTAAACTCTTCACCTATGATAGAGAATGCCCTTATGTACAGTGTGGAAGCATATCAAGCAGAGAGAAGCTTGATTTGGATGGTTTTGCAATATCTTCATTCTGCAAAGATAAATGTGCTCAACTGAATTACATATGCTCACAAATGCAATTTTACAACATTTCATGTTGTTTCAGGTCAGAACTGACTTGGTTTCAAGAGTTTGATGAATTGTAATGTAAACTTGCAAATACACATGTAAACTCTTCACCTATGATAGAGAATGCCCTTATGTACAGTGTGGAAGCATATCAAGCTGAGAGAAGCTTGATTTGGATGGTTTTGCAATATCTTCATTCTGTAAAGTTAGATGTGCTCAACTGCATTACATATGCTCACAAATGCAATTCTACAACATTTCAAGTTGTTTCAGGTCAAAACTGACTTGGTTTCAAGAGTTTGATGAATTGTAATGTAAACTTGCAAATACACATGTAAACTCTTCACCTATGATAGAGAATGCAATTATGTACAGTGTGGAAGCATATCAAGCTGAGAGTAGCTTGATTTGGATGGTTTTGCAATATCTTCATTCTGTAAAGTTAGATGTGCTCAACTGCATTACATATGCTCACAAATGCAATTCTACAACATTTCAAGTTGTTTCAGGTCAAAACTGACTTGGTTTCAAGAGTTTGATGAATTGTAATGTAAACTTGCAAATACACATGTAAACTCTTCACCTATGATAGAGAATGCCCTTATGTACAGTGTGGAAGCATATCAAGCTGAGAGAAGCTTGATTTGGATGGTTTTGCAATATCATCAATCTGCAAAGATAGATGTGCTCAACTGCATTACATATGCTTACAATTGCAATTTTACAACATTTCATGTTGTTTCAGGTCAGAACTGACTTGGTTTCAAGAGTTTGATGAATTGCAATGTAAACTTGCAAATACACATGTAAACTCTTCACCTATGATAGAGAATGCCCTTATGTACAGTGTGGAAGCATATCAAGCTGAGAGAAGCTTGATTTGGAGGGTTTTGCAATATCTTCATTCTGTAAAGTTAGATGTGCTCAACTGCATTACATATGCTCACAAATGCAATTCTACAACATTTCAAGTTGTTTCAGGTCAAAACTGACTTGGTTTCAAGAGTTTGATGAATTGTAATGTAAACTTGCAAATACACATGTAAACTCTTCACCTATGATAGAGAATGCAATTATGTACAGTGTGGAAGCATATCAAGCTGAGAGTAGCTTGATTTGGATGGTTTTGCAATATCTTCATTCTGTAAAGTTAGATGTGCTCAACTGCATTACATATGCTCACAAATGCAATTCTACAACATTTCAAGTTGTTTCAGGTCAAAACTGACTTGGTTTCAAGAGTTTGATGAATTGTAATGTAAACTTGCAAATACACATGTAAACTCTTCACCTATGATAGAGAATGCCCTTATGTACAGTGTGGAAGCATATCAAGCTGAGAGAAGCTTGATTTGGATGGTTTTGCAATATCATCAATCTGCAAAGATAGATGTGCTCAACTGCATTACATATGCTTACAATTGCAATTTTACAACATTTCATGTTGTTTCAGGTCAGAACTGACTTGGTTTCAAGAGTTTGATGAATTGCAATGTAAACTTGCAAATACACATGTAAACTCTTCACCTATGATAGAGAATGCCCTTATGTACAGTGTGGAAGCATATCAAGCTGAGAGAAGCTTGATTTGGAGGGTTTTGCAATATCTTCATTCTGTAAAGTTAGATGTGCTCAACTGCATTACATATGCTCACAAATGCAATTGTACAACATTTCATGTTGTTTCAGGTCAAAACTGACTTGGTTTCAAGAGTTTGATTAATTGTAATGTAAACTTGCAAATACACATGTAAACTCTTCACCTATGATAGAGAATGCAATTATGTACAGTGTGGAAGCATATCAAGCTGAGAGAAGCTTGATTTGGATGGTTTTGCAATATCTACATTCTGTGAAGTAAGATGTGCTCAACTGCATTACATATGCTCACAAATGCAATTGTACAACATTTCATGTTGTTTCAGGTCAAAACTGACTTGGTTTCAAGAGTTTGATGAATTGTAATGTAAACTTGCAAATACACATGTAAACTCTTCACCTATGATAGAGAATGCCCTTATGTACAGTGTGGAAGCATATCAAGCTGAGAGAAGCTTGATTTGGATGGTTTTGCAATATCTTCATTCTGCAAAGATAGATGTGCTCAACTGCATTACATATGCTTACAATTGCAATTTTACAACATTTCATGTTGTTTCAGGTCAGAACTGACTTGGTTTCAAGAGTTTGATGAATTGTAATGTAAACTTGCAAATACACATGTAAACTCTTCACCTATGATAGAGAATGCCCTTATGTACAGTGTGGAAGCATATCAAGCTGAGAGAAGCTTGATTTGGATGGTTTTGCAATATCTTCATTCTGTAAAGTTAGATGTGCTCAACTGCATTACATATGCTCACAAATGCAATTGTACAACATTTCATGTTGTTTCAGGTCAAAACTGACTTGGTTTCAAGAGTTTGATTAATTGTAATGTAAACTTGCAAATACACATGTAAACTCTTCACCTATGATAGAGAATGCCCTTATGTACAGTGTGGAAGCATATCAAGCTGAGAGAAGCTTGATTTGGATGGTTTTGCAATATCTTCATTCTGTGAAGTAAGATGTACTCAACTGCATTACATATGCTCACAAATGCAATTGTACAACATTTCATGTTGTTTCAGGTCAAAACTGACTTGGTTTCAAGAGTTTGATGAATTGTAATGTAAACTTGCAAATACACATGTAAACTCTTCACCTATGATATAGAGAATGCCCTTATGTACAGTGTGGAAGCATATCAAGCTGAGAGAAGCTTGATTTGGATGGTTTTGCAATATCTTCATTCTGCAAGGATAGATGTGCTCAACTGAATTACATATGCTTACAAATGCCATTTTACAAAATTTCATGTTGTTTCAGGTCAGAACTGACTTGGTTTCAAGAGTTTGATGAATTGTAATGTAAACTTGCAAATACACATGTAAACTCTTGACCTATGATAGAGAATGCCCTTATGTACAGTGTGGAAGCATATCAAGCTGAGAGAAGCTTGATTTGGATGATTTTGCAATATCTTCATTCTGCAAAGATAAATGTGCTCAACTGAATTACATATGCTTACAAATGCCATTTTATAACATTTCATGTTGTTTCAGGTCAGAACTGACTTGGTTTCAAGAGTTTGATGAATTGTAATATAAACTTGCAAATACACATGTAAACTCTTCACCTATGATAGAGAATGCCCTTATGTACAGTGTGGAAGCATATCAAGCTGAGAGAAGCTTGATTTGGATGGTTTTGCAATATCTTCATTCTGTAAAGTTAGATGTGCTCAACTGCATTACATATGCTCACAAATGCAATTGTACAACATTTCATGTTGTTTCAGGTCAGAACTGACTTGGTTTCAAGAGTTTGATGAATTGTATTGTAAACTTGCAAATACACATGTAAACTCTTCACCTATGATATAGAGAATGCCCTTATGTACAGTGTGGAGGCATATCAAGCTGAGAGAAGCTTGATTTGGATGGTTTTGCAATATCTTCATTCTGCAAAGATAGATGTGCTCAACTGAATTACATATGCTTACAAATGCCATTTTACAACATTTCATGTTGTTTCAGGTCAGAACTGACTTGGTTTCAAGAGTTTGATGAAATGTAATGTAAACTTGCAAATACACATGTAAACTCTTCACCTATGATAGAGAATGCCCTTATGTACAGTGTGGAAGCATATCAAGCAGAGAGAAGCTTGATTTGGATGGTTTTGCAATATCTTCATTCTGCAAAGATAAATGTGCTCAACTGAATTACATATGCTCACAAATGCAATTTTACAACATTTCATGTTGTTTCAGGTCAGAACTGACTTGGTTTCAAGAGTTTGATGAATTGTAATGTAAACTTGCAAATACACATGTAAACTCTTCACCTATGATAGAGAATGCCCTTATGTACAGTGTGGAAGCATATCAAGCTGAGAGAAGCTTGATTTGGATGGTTTTGCAATATCTTCATTCTGTAAAGTTAGATGTGCTCAACTGCATTACATATGCTCACAAATGCAATTCTACAACATTTCATGTTGTTTCAGGTCAAAACTGACTTGGTTTCAAGAGTTTGATGAATTGTAATGTAAACTTGCAAATACACATGTAAACTCTTCACCTATGATAGAGAATGCCCTTATGTACAGTGTCGAAGCATATCAAGCTGAGAGAAGCTTGATTTGGATGGTTTTGCAATATCTTCATTCTGTATAGTTAGATGTGCTCAACTGCATTACATATGCTCACAAATGCAATTGTACAACATTTCATGTTGTTTCAGGTCAAAACTGACTTGGTTTCAAGAGTTTGATTAATTGTAATGTAAACTTGCAAATACACATGTAAACTCTTCACCTATGATAGAGAATGCCCTTATGTACAGTGTGGAGGCATATCAAGCTGAGAGAAGCTTGATTTGGATGGTTTTGCAATATCTTCATTCTGTGAAGTAAGATGTGCTCAACTGCATTACATATGCTCACAAATGCAATTGTACAACATTTCATGTTGTTTCAGGTCAAAACTGACTTGGTTTCAAGAGTTTGATGAATTGTAATGTAAACTTGCAAATACACATGTAAACTCTTCACCTATGATATAGAGAATGCCCTTATGTACAGTGTGGAAGCATATCAAGCTGAGAGAAGCTTGATTTGGATGGTTTTGCAATATCTTCATTCTGCAAGGATAGATGTGCTCAACTGAATTACATATGCTTACAAATGCCATTTTACAAAATTTCATGTTGTTTCAGGTCAGAGCTGACTTGGTTTCAAGAGTTTGATGAATTGTAATGTAAACTTGCAAATACACATGTAAACTCTTCACCTATGATAGAGAATGCCCTTATGTACAGTGTGGAAGCATATCAAGCTGAGAGAAGCTTGATTTGGATGGTTTTGCAATATCTTCATTCTGTAAAGTTAGATGTGCTCAACTGCATTACATATGCTCACAAATGCAATTGTACAACAATTCATGTTGTTTCAGGTCAGAACTGACTTGGTTTCAAGAGTTTGATGAAATGTAATGTAAACTTGCAAATACACATGTAAACTCTTCACCTATGATAGAGAATGCCCTTATGTACAGTGTGGAAGCATATCAAGCAGAGAGAAGCTTGATTTGGATGGTTTTGCAATATCTTCATTCTGTAAAGTTGGATGTGCTCAACTGCATTACATATGCTCACAAATGCAATTTTACAACGTTTCATGTTGTTTCAGGTCAGAACTGACTTGGTTTCAAGAGTTTGATGAATTGTAATGTAAACTTGCAAATACACATGTAAACTCTTCACCTATGATATAGAGAATGCCCTTATGTACAGTGTGGAAGCATATCAAGCTGAGAGAAGCTTGATTTGGATGGTTTTGCAATATCTTCATTCTGCAAGGATAGATGTGCTCAACTGAATTACATATGCTTACAAATGCCATTTTACAAAATTTCATGTTGTTTCAGGTCAGAACTGACTTGGTTTCAAGAGTTTGATGAATTGTAATGTAAACTTGCAAATACACATGTAAACTCTTCACCTATGATAGAGAATGCCCTTATGTACAGTGTGGAAGCATATCAAGCTGAGAGAAGCTTGATTTGGATGGTTTTGCAATATCTTCATTCTGTAAAGTTAGATGTGCTCAACTGCATTACATATGCTCACAAATGCAATTGTACAACATTTCATGTTGTTTCAGGTCAGAACTGACTTGGTTTCAAGAGTTTGATGAAATGTAATGTAAACTTGCAAATACACATGTAAACTCTTCACCTATGATAGAGAATGCCCTTATGTATAGTGTGGAAGCATATCAAGCAGAGAGAAGCTTGATTTGGATGGTTTTGAAATATGTTCATTCTGTAAAGTTGGATGTGCTCAACTGCATTACATATGCTCACAAATGCAATTTTACAACATTTCGTGTTGTTTCAGGTCAGAACTGACTTGGTTTCAAGAGTTTCCAGAATTGTAATGTAAACTTGCAAATACACATGTAAACTCTTCACCTATGATAGAGAATGCCCTTATGTACAGTGTGGAAGCATATCAAGCTGAGAGAAGCTTGATTTGGATGGTTTTGCAATATCTTCATTCTGTAAAGTTAGATGTGCTCAACTGCATTACATATTCTCACAAATGCAATTGTACAACATTTCATGTTGTTTCAGGTCCAAACTGACTTGGTTTCAAGAGTTTGATGAATTGTAATGTAAACTTGCAAATACACATGTAAACTCTTCACCTATGATAGAGAATGCCCTTATGTACAGTGTGGAAGCATATCAAGCTGAGAGAAGCTTGATTTGGATGGTTTTGCAATATCTTCATTCTGTAAAGTTGGATGTGCTCAACTGCATTACATATGCTCACAAATGCAATTTTACAAGATTTCATGTTGTTTCAGGTCAGAACTGACTTGGTTTCAAGAGTTTGATGAATTGTAATGTAAACTTGCAAATACACATGTAAACTCTTCACCTATGATAGAGAATGCCCTTATGTACAGTGTGGAAGCATATCAAGCTGAGAGAAGCTTGATTTGGATGGTTTTGCAATATCTTCATTCTGTAAAGTTGGATGTGCTCAACTGCAATACATATGCTCACAAATGCAATTTTACAACATTTCGTGTTGTTTCAGGTCAGAACTGACTTGGTTTCAAGAGTTTCCAGAATTGTAATGTAAACTTGCAAATACACATGTAAACTCTTCACCTATGATAGAGAATGCCCTTATGTACAGTGTGGAAGCATATCAAGCTGAGAGAAGCTTGATTTGGATGGTTTTGCAATATCTTCATTCTGTAAAGTTAGATGTGCTCAACTGCATTACATATGCTCACAAATGCAATTGTACAACATTTCATGTTGTTTCAGGTCCAAACTGACTTGGTTTCAAGAGTTTGATGAATTGTAATGTAAACTTGCAAATACACATGTAAACTCTTCACCTATGATAGAGAATGCCCTTATGTACAGTGTGGAAGCATATCAAGCAGAGAGAAGCTTGATTTGGATGGTTTTGCAATATCTTCATTCTGTAAAGTTGGATGTGCTCAACTGCATTACATATGCTCACAAATGCAATTTTACAAGATTTCATGTTGTTTCAGGTCAGAACTGACTTGGTTTCAAGAGTTTGATGAATTGTAATGTAAACTTGCAAATACACATGTAAACTCTTCACCTATGATAGAGAATGCCCTTATGTACAGTGTGGAAGCATATCAAGCTGAGAGAAGCTTGATTTGGATGGTTTTGCAATATCTTCATTCTGTAAAGTTAGATGTGCTCAACTGCATTACATATGCTCACAAATGCAATTGTACAACATTTCATGTTGTTTCAGGTCAAAACTGACTTGGTTTCAAGAGTTTGATGAATTGTAATGTAAACTTGCAAATACACATGTAAACTCTTCAGCTATGATAGAGAATGCCCTTAAGTACAGTGTGGAAGCATATCAAGCTGAGAGAAGCTTGATTTGGATGGTTTTGCAATATCTTCATTCTGTAAAGTAAGATGTGCTCAACTGCATTACATATGCTCACAAATGCAATTGCACAACATTTCATGTTGTTTCAGGTCAAAACTGACTTGGTTTCAAGAGTTTGATGAATTGTAATGTAAACTTGCAAATACACATGTAAACTCTTCACCTATGATATAGAGAATGCCCTTATGTACAGTGTGGAAGCATATCAAGCTGAGAGAAGCTTGATTTGGATGATTTTGCAATATCTTCATTCTGCAAAGAAAAATGTGCTCAACTGAATTACATATGCTTACAAATGCCATTTTACAACATTTCATGTTGTTTCAGGTCAGAACTGACTTGGTTTCAAGAGTTTCCAGAATTGTAATGTAAACTTGCAAATACACATGTAAACTCTTCACCTATGATAGAGAATGCCCTTATGTACAGTGTGGAAGCATATCAAGCTGAGAGAAGCTTGATTTGGATGGTTTTGCAATATCTTCATTCTGTAAAGTTAGATGTGCTCAACTGCATTACATATGCTCACAAATGCCATTTTACAACATTTCATGTTGTTTCAGGTCAGAACTGACTTGGTATCAAGAGTTTGATGAATTGTAATGTAAACTTGCAAATACACATGTAAACTCTTCACCTATGATAGAGAATGCCCTTATGTACACTGTGGAAGCATATCAAGCTGAGAGAAGCTTGATTTGGATGGTTTTGCAATATCTTCATTCTGTAAAGTTAGATGTGCTCAACTGCATTACATATGCTCACAAATGCAATTGTACAACATTTCATGTTGTTTCAGGTCAAAACTGACTTGGTTTCAAGAGTTTGATGAATTGTAATGTAAACTTGCAAATACACATGTAAACTCTTCAGCTATGATAGAGAATGCCCTTAAGTACAGTGTGGAAGCATATCAAGCTGAGAGAAGCTTGATTTGGATGGTTTTGCAATATCTTCATTCTGTAAAGTAAGATGTGCTCAACTGCATTACATATGCTCACAAATGCAATTGTACAACATTTCATGTTGTTTCATGTCAAAACTGACTTGGTTTCAAGAGTTTGATGAATTGTAATGTAAACTTGCAAATACACATGTAAACTCTTCACCTATGATATAGAGAATGCCCTTATGTACAGTGTGGAAGCATATCAAGCTGAGAGAAGCTTGATTTGGATGATTTTGCAATATCTTCATTCTGCAAAGAAAAATGTGCTCAACTGAATTACATATGCTTACAAATGCCATTTTACAACATTTCATGTTGTTTCAGGTCAGAACTGACTTGGTTTCAAGAGTTTCCAGAATTGTAATGTAAACTTGCAAATACACATGTAAACTCTTCACCTATGATAGAGAATGCCCTTATGTACAGTGTGGAAGCATATCAAGCTGAGAGAAGCTTGATTTGGATGGTTTTGCAATATCTTCATTCTGTAAAGTTAGATGTGCTCAACTGCATTACATATGCTCACAAATGCCATTTTACAACATTTCATGTTGTTTCAGGTCAGAACTGACTTGGTATCAAGAGTTTGATGAATTGTAATGTAAACTTGCAAATACACATGTAAACTCTTCACCTATGATAGAGAATGCCCTTATGTACAGTGTGGAAGCATATCAAGCAGAGAGAAGCTTGATTTGGATGGTTTTGAAATATCTTCATTCTGTAAAGTTGGATGTGCTCAACTGCATTACATATGCTCACAAATGCAATTTTACAACATTTCGTGTTGTTTCAGGTCAGAACTGACTTGGTTTCGAGAGTTTCCAGAATTGTAATGTAAACTTGCAAATACACATGTAAACTCCTCACCTATGATAGAGAATGCCCTTATGTACAGTGTGGAAGCATATCAAGCTGAGAGAAGCTTGATTTGGATGGTTTTGCAATATCTTCATTCTGTAAAGTTAGATGTGCTCAACTGCATTACATATGCTCACAAATGCAATTGTACAACATTTCATGTTGTTTCAGGTCAGAACTGACTTGGTTTCAAGAGTTTGATGAAATGTAATGTAAACTTGCAAATACACATGTAAACTCTTCACCTATGATAGAGAATGCCCTTATGTACAGTGTGGAAGCATATCAAGCTGAGAGAAGCTTGATTTGGATGGTTTTGCAATATCTTCATTCTGTAAAGTTAGATGTGCTCAACTGCATTACATATTCTCACAAATGCAATTGTACAACATTTCATGTTGTTTCAGGTCCAAACTGACTTGGTTTCAAGAGTTTGATGAATTGTAATGTAAACTTGCAAATACACATGTAAACTCTTCACCTAAGATAGAGAATGCCCTTATGTACAGTGTGGAAGCATATCAAGCAGAGAGAAGCTTGATTTGGATGGTTTTGCAATATCTTCATTCTGTAAAGTTGGATGTGCTCAACTGCATTACATATGCTCACAAATGCAATTTTACAAGATTTCATGTTGTTTCAGGTCAGAACTGACTTGGTTTCAAGAGTTTGATGAATTGTAATGTAAACTTGCAAATACACATGTAAACTCTTCACCTATGATAGAGAATGCCTTAAGTACAGTGTGGAAGCATATCAAGCTGAGAGAAGCTTGATTTGGATGGTTTTGCAATATCTTCATTCTGTAAAGTAAGATGTGCTCAACTGCATTACATATGCTCACAAATGCAATTGTACAACATTTCAATTTGTTTCAGATCAAAACTGACTTGGTTTCAAGAGTTTGATGAATTGTAATGTAAACTTGCAAATACACATGTAAACTCTTCACCTATGATATAGAGAATGCCCTTATGTACAGTGTGGAAGCATATCAAGCTGAGAGAAGCTTGATTTGGATGATTTTGCAATATCTTCATTCTGCAAAGAAAAATGTGCTCAACTGAATTACATATGCTTACAAATGCCATTTTACAACATTTCATGTTGTTTCAGGTCAGAACTGACTTGGTTTCAAGAGTTTCCAGAATTGTAATGTAAACTTGCAAATACACATGTAAACTCTTCACCTATGATAGAGAATGCCCTTATGTACAGTGTGGAAGCATATCAACCTGAGAGAAGCTTGATTTGGATGGTTTTGCAATATCTTCATTCTGTAAAGTTAGATGTGCTCAACTGCATTACATATGCTCACAAATGCCATTTTACAACATTTCATGTTGTTTCAGGTCAGAACTGACTTGGTATCAAGAGTTTGATGAATTGTAATGTAAACTTGCAAATACACATGTAAACTCTTCACCTATGATAGAGAATGCCCTTATGTACACTGTGGAAGCATATCAAGCTGAGAGAAGCTTGATTTGGATGGTTTTGCAATATCTTCATTCTGTAAAGTTAGATGTGCTCAACTGCATTACATATGCTCACAAATGCAATTGTACAACATTTCATGTTGTTTCAGGTCAAAACTGACTTGGTTTCAAGAGTTTGATGAATTGTAATGTAAACTTGCAAATACACATGTAAACTCTTCAGCTATGATAGAGAATGCCCTTAAGTACAGTGTGGAAGCATATCAAGCTGAGAGAAGCTTGATTTGGATGGTTTTGCAATATCTTCATTCTGTAAAGTAAGATGTGCTCAACTGCATTACATATGCTCACAAATGCAATTGTACAACATTTCATGTTGTTTCATGTCAAAACTGACTTGGTTTCAAGAGTTTGATGAAATGTAATGTAAACTTGCAAATACACATGTAAACTCTTCACCTATGATAGAGAATGCCCTTATGTACAGTGTGGAAGCATATCAAGCTGAGAGAAGCTTGATTTGGATGGTTTTGCAATATCTTCATTCTGTAAAGTTAGATGTGCTCAACTGCATTACATATTCTCACAAATGCAATTGTACAACATTTCATGTTGTTTCAGGTCCAAACTGACTTGGTTTCAAGAGTTTGATGAATTGTAATGTAAACTTGCAAATACACATGTAAACTCTTCACCTATGATAGAGAATGCCCTTATGTACAGTGTGGAAGCATATCAAGCTGAGAGAAGCTTGATTTGGATGGTTTTGCAATATCTTCATTCTGTAAAGTTGGATGTGCTCAACTGCATTACATATGCTCACAAATGCAATTTTACAAGATTTCATGTTGTTTCAGGTCAGAACTGACTTGGTTTCAAGAGTTTCCGGAATTGTAATGTAAACTTGCAAATACACATGTAAACTCTTCACCTATGATAGAGAATGCCCTTAAGTACAGTGTGGAAGCATATCAAGCTGAGAGAAGCTTGATTTGGATGGTTTTGCAATATCTTCATTCTGTAAAGTAAGATGTGCTCAACTGCATTACATATGCTCACAAATGCAATTGTACAACATTTCATGTTGTTTCAGGTCAGAACTGACTTGGTATCAAGAGTTTGATTAATTGTAATGTAAACTTGCAAATACACATGTAAACTCTTAACCTATGATAGAGAATGCCCTTATGTACAGTGTGGAAGCATATCAAGCTGAGAGAAGCTTGATTTGGATGATTTTGCAATATCTTCATTCTGCAAAGAAAAATGTGCTCAACTGAATTACATATGCTTACAAATGCCATTTTACAACATTTCATGTTGTTTCAGGTCAGAACTGACTTGGTTTCAAGAGTTTCCAGAATTGTAATGTAAACTTGCAAATACACATGTAAACTCTTCACCTATGATAGAGAATGCCCTTATGTACAGTGTGGAAGCATATCAAGCTGAGAGAAGCTTGATTTGGATGGTTTTGCAATATCTTCATTCTGTAAAGTTGGATGTGCTCAACTGCATTACATATGCTCACAAATGCAATTTTACAAGATTTCATGTTGTTTCAGGTCAGAACTGACTTGGTTTCAAGAGTTTGATGAATTGTAATGTAAACTTGCAAATACACATGTAAACTCTTCACCTATGATAGAGAATGCCCTTATGTACAGTGTGGAAGCATATCAAGCTGAGAGAAGCTTGATTTGGATGGTTTTGCAATATCTTCATTCTGTAAAGTTAGACGTGCTCAACTGCATTACATATGCTCACAAATGCAATTGTACAACATTTCATGTTGTTTCAGGTCAAAACTGACTTGGTTTCAAGAGTTTGATGAATTGTAATGTAAACTTGCAAATACACATGTAAACTCTTCACCTATGATAGAGAATGCCCTTATGTACAGTGTGGAAGCATATCAAGCTGAGAGAAGCTTGATTTGGATGGTTTTGCAATATCTTCATTCTGTAAAGTTAGATGTGCTCAACTGCATTACATATGCTCACAAATGCAATTGTACAACATTTCATGTTGTTTCAGGTCAGAACTGACTTGGTTTCAAGAGTTTGATGAAATGTAATGTAAACTTGCAAATACACATGTAAACTCTTCACCTATGATAGAGAATGCCCTTATGTACAGTGTGGAAGCATATCAAGCAGAGAGAAGCTTGATTTGGATGGTTTTGCAATATCTTCATTCTGTAAAGTTGGATGTGCTCAACTGCATTACATATGCTCACAAATGCAATTTTACAACATTTCGTGTTGTTTCAGGTCAGAACTGACTTGGTTTCAAGAGTTTCCAGAATTGTAATGTAAACTTGCAAATACACATGTAAGCTCTTCACCTATGATAGAGAATGCCCTTATGTACAGTGTGGAAGCATATCAAGCTGAGAGAAGCTTGATTTGGATGGTTTTGCAATATCTTCATTCTGTAAAGTTAGATGTGCTCAACTGCATTACATATGCTCACAAATGCAATTGTACAACATTTCATGTTGTTTCAGGTCAGAACTGACTTGGTTTCAAGAGTTTGATGAAATGTAATGTAAACTTGCAAATACACATGTAAACTCTTCACCTATGATAGAGAATGCCCTTATGTACAGTGTGGAAGCATATCAAGCTGAGAGAAGCTTGATTTGGATGGTTTTGCAATATCTTCATTCTGTAAAGTTAGACGTGCTCAACTGCATTACATATGCTCACAAATGCAATTGTACAACATTTCATGTTGTTTCAGGTCAAAACTGACTTGGTTTCAAGAGTTTGATGAATTGTAATGTAAACTTGCAAATACACATGTAAACTCTTCAGCTATGATAGAGAATGCCCTTAAGTACAGTGTGGAAGCATATCAAGCTGAGAGAAGCTTGATATGGATGGTTTTGCAATATCTTCATTCTGTAAAGTAAGATGTGCTCAACTGCATTACATATGCTCACAAATGCCATTTTACAACATTTCATGTTGTTTCAGGTCAGAACTGACTTGGTATCAAGAGTTTCCAGAATTGTAATGTAAACTTGCAAATACACATGTAAACTCTTCACCTATGATAGAGAATGCCCTTAAGTACAGTGTGGAAGCATATCAAGCTGAGAGAAGCTTGATTTGGATGGTTTTGCAATATCTTCATTCTGTAAAGTAAGATGTGCTCAACTGCATTACATATGCTCACAAATGCAATTGTACAACATTTCATGTTGTTTCAGGTCAGAACTGACTTGGTATCAAGAGTTTGATTAATTGTAATGTAAACTTGCAAATACACATGTAAACTCTTAACCTATGATAGAGAATGCCCTTATGTACAGTGTGGAAGCATATCAAGCTGAGAGAAGCTTGATTTGGATGATTTTGCAATATCTTCATTCTGCAAAGAAAAATGTGCTCAACTGAATTACATATGCTTACAAATGCCATTTTACAACATTTCATGTTGTTTCAGGTCAGAACTGACTTGGTTTCAAGAGTTTCCAGAATTGTAATGTAAACTTGCAAATACACATGTAAACTCTTCACCTATGATAGAGAATGCCCTTATGTACAGTGTGGAAGCATATCAAGCTGAGAGAAGCTTGATTTGGATGGTTTTGCAATATCTTCATTCTGTAAAGTTGGATGTGCTCAACTGCATTACATATGCTCACAAATGCAATTTTACAAGATTTCATGTTGTTTCAGGTCAGAACTGACTTGGTTTCAAGAGTTTGATGAATTGTAATGTAAACTTGCAAATACACATGTAAACTCTTCACCTATGATAGAGAATGCCCTTATGTACAGTGTGGAAGCATATCAAGCTGAGAGAAGCTTGATTTGGATGGTTTTGCAATATCTTCATTCTGTAAAGTTAGACGTGCTCAACTGCATTACATATGCTCACAAATGCAATTGTACAACATTTCATGTTGTTTCAGGTCAAAACTGACTTGGTTTCAAGAGTTTGATGAATTGTAATGTAAACTTGCAAATACACATGTAAACTCTTCACCTATGATAGAGAATGCCCTTATGTACAGTGTGGAAGCATATCAAGCTGAGAGAAGCTTGATTTGGATGGTTTTGCAATATCTTCATTCTGTAAAGTTAGATGTGCTCAACTGCATTACATATGCTCACAAATGCAATTGTACAACATTTCATGTTGTTTCAGGTCAGAACTGACTTGGTTTCAAGAGTTTGATGAAATGTAATGTAAACTTGCAAATACACATGTAAACTCTTCACCTATGATAGAGAATGCCCTTATGTACAGTGTGGAAGCATATCAAGCAGAGAGAAGCTTGATTTGGATGGTTTTGCAATATCTTCATTCTGTAAAGTTGGATGTGCTCAACTGCATTACATATGCTCACAAATGCAATTTTACAACATTTCGTGTTGTTTCAGGTCAGAACTGACTTGGTTTCAAGAGTTTCCAGAATTGTAATGTAAACTTGCAAATACACATGTAAGCTCTTCACCTATGATAGAGAATGCCCTTATGTACAGTGTGGAAGCATATCAAGCTGAGAGAAGCTTGATTTGGATGGTTTTGCAATATCTTCATTCTGTAAAGTTAGATGTGCTCAACTGCATTACATATGCTCACAAATGCAATTGTACAACATTTCATGTTGTTTCAGGTCAGAACTGACTTGGTTTCAAGAGTTTGATGAAATGTAATGTAAACTTGCAAATACACATGTAAACTCTTCACCTATGATAGAGAATGCCCTTATGTACAGTGTGGAAGCATATCAAGCTGAGAGAAGCTTGATTTGGATGGTTTTGCAATATCTTCATTCTGTAAAGTTAGACGTGCTCAACTGCATTACATATGCTCACAAATGCAATTGTACAACATTTCATGTTGTTTCAGGTCAAAACTGACTTGGTTTCAAGAGTTTGATGAATTGTAATGTAAACTTGCAAATACACATGTAAACTCTTCAGCTATGATAGAGAATGCCCTTAAGTACAGTGTGGAAGCATATCAAGCTGAGAGAAGCTTGATATGGATGGTTTTGCAATATCTTCATTCTGTAAAGTAAGATGTGCTCAACTGCATTACATATGCTCACAAATGCCATTTTACAACATTTCATGTTGTTTCAGGTCAGAACTGACTTGGTATCAAGAGTTTCCAGAATTGTAATGTAAACTTGCAAATACACATGTAAACTCTTCACCTATGATAGAGAATGCCCTTATGTACAGTGTGGAAGCATATCAAGCTGAGAGAAGCTTGATTTTGATGGTTTTGCAATATCTTCATTCTGTAAAGTTGGATGTGCTCAACTGCATTACATATGCTCACAAATGCAATTTTACAAGATTTCATGTTGTTTCAGGTCAGAACTGACTTGGTTTCAAGAGTTTGATGAATTGTAATGTAAACTTGCAAATACACATGTAAACTCTTCACCTATGATAGAGAATGCCCTTATGTACAGTGTGGAAGCATATCAAGCTGAGAGAAGCTTGATTTGGATGATTTTGCAATATCTTCATTCTGCAAAGATAAATGTGCTCAACTGAATTACATATGCTTACAAATGCCATTTTACAACATTTCATGTTGTTTCAGGTCAGAACTGACTTGGTTTCAAGAGTTTCCAGAATTGTAATGTAAACTTGCAAATACACATGTAAACTCTTCACCTATGATAGAGAATGCCCTTATGTACAGTGTGGAAGCATATCAAGCTGAGAGAAGCTTGATTTGGATGATTTTGCAATATCTTCATTCTGCAAAGAAAAATGTGCTCAACTGAATTACATATGCTCACAAATGCCATTTTACAACATTTCATGTTGTTTCAGGTCAGAACTGACTTGGTTTCAAGAGTTTCCGGAATTGTAATGTAAACTTGCAAATACACATGTAAACTCTTCACCTATGATAGAGAATGCCCTTATGTACAGTGTGGAAGCATATCAAGCTGAGAGAAGCTTGATTTGGATGGTTTTGCAATATCTTCATTCTGTAAAGTTAGATGTGCTCAACTGCATTACATATGCTCACAAATGCCATTTTACAACATTTCATGTTGTTTCAGGTCAGAACTGACTTGGTTTCGAGAGTTTCCAGAATTGTAATGTAAACTTGCAAATACACATGTAAACTCTTCACCTATGATAGAGAATGCCCTTATGTACAGTGTGGAAGCATATCAAGCTGAGAGAAGCTTGATTTGGATGGTTTTGCAATATCTTCATTCTGTAAAGTTAGATGTGCTCAACTGCATTACATATGCTCACAAATGCAATTGTACAACATTTCATGTTGTTTCAGGTCAGAACTGACTTGGTTTCAAGAGTTTGATGAAATGTAATGTAAACTTGCAAATACACATGTAAACTCTTCACCTATGATAGAGAATGCCCTTATGTACAGTGTGGAAGCATATCAAGCTGAGAGAAGCTTGATTTGGATGGTTTTGCAATATCTTCATTCTGTAAAGTTAGATGTGCTCAACTGCATTACATATTCTCACAAATGCAATTGTACAACATTTCATGTTGTTTCAGGTCCAAACTGACTTGGTTTCAAGAGTTTGATGAATTGTAATGTAAACTTGCAAATACACATGTAAACTCTTCACCTATGATAGAGAATGCCCTTATGTACAGTGTGGAAGCATATCAAGCAGAGAGAAGCTTGATTTGGATGGTTTTGCAATATCTTCATTCTGTAAAGTTGGATGTGCTCAACTGCATTACATATGCTCACAAATGCAATTTTACAAGATTTCATGTTGTTTCAGGTCAGAACTGACTTGGTTTCAAGAGTTTGATGAATTGTAATGTAAACTTGCAAATACACATGTAAACTCTTCACCTATGATAGAGAATGCCCTTAAGTACAGTGTGGAAGCATATCAAGCTGAGAGAAGCTTGATTTGGATGGTTTTGCAATATCTTCATTCTGTAAAGTAAGATGTGCTCAACTGCATTACATATGCTCACAAATGCAATTGTACAACATTTCATGTTGTTTCAGGTCAAAACTGACTTGGTTTCAAGAGTTTGATGAATTGTAATGTAAACTTGCAAATACACATGTAAACTCTTCACCTATGATATAGAGAATGCCCTTATGTACAGTGTGGAAGCATATCAAGCTGAGAGAAGCTTGATTTGGATGATTTTGCAATATCTTCATTCTGCAAAGATAAATGTGCTCAACTGAATTACATATGCTTACAAATGCCATTTTACAACATTTCATGTTGTTTCAGGTCAGAACTGACTTGGTTTCAAGAGTTTCCAGAATTGTAATGTAAACTTGCAAATACACATGTAAACTCTTCACCTATGATAGAGAATGCCCTTATGTACAGTGTGGAAGCATATCAAGCTGAGAGAAGCTTGATTTGGATGGTTTTGCAATATCTTCATTCTGTAAAGTTAGATGTGCTCAACTGCATTACATATGCTCACAAATGCCATTTTACAACATTTCATGTTGTTTCAGGTCAGAACTGACTTGGTATCAAGAGTTTGATTAATTGTAATGTAAACTTGCAAATACACATGTAAACTCTTCACCTATGATAGAGAATGCCCTTATGTACAGTGTGGAAGCATATCAAGCTGAGAGAAGCTTGATTTGGATGATTTTGCAATATCTTCATTCTGCAAAGATAAATGTGCTCAACTGAATTACATATGCTTACAAATGCCATTTTACAACATTTCGTGTTGTTTCAGGTCAGAACTGACTTGGTTTCAAGAGTTTGATGAATTGTAATGTAAACTTGCAAATACACATGTAAACTCTTCACCTATGATAGAGAATGCCCTTATGTACAGTGTGGAAGCATATCAAGCTGAGAGAAGCTTGATTTGGATGGTTTTGCAATATCTTCATTCTGTAAAGTTAGATGTGCTCAACTGCATTACATATGCTCACAAATGCAATTGTACAACATTTCATGTTGTTTCAGGTCAGAACTGACTTGGTTTCAAGAGTTTGATGAAATGTAATGTAAAATTGCAAATACACATGTAAACTCTTCACCTATGATAGAGAATGCCCTTATGTACAGTGTGGAAGCATATCAAGCAGAGAGAAGCTTGATTTGGATGGTTTTGCAATATCTTCATTCTGTAAAGTTGGATGTGCTCAACTGCATTACATATGCTCACAAATGCAATTTTACAACATTTCGTGTTGTTTCAGGTCAGAACTGACTTGGTTTCAAGAGTTTCCAGAATTGTAATGTAAACTTGCAAATACACATGTAAACTCTTCACCTATGATAGAGAATGCCCTTATGTACAGTGTGGAAGCATATCAAGCTGAGAGATGCTTGATTTGGATGGTTTTGCAATATCTTCATTCTGTAAAGTTAGATGTGCTCAACTGCATTACATATGCTCACAAATGCAATTGTACAACATTTCATGTTGTTTCAGGTCAGAACTGACTTGGTTTCAAGAGTTTGATGAAATGTAATGTAAACTTGCAAATACACATGTAAACTCTTCACCTATGATAGAGAATGCCCTTATGTACAGTGTGGAAGCATATCAAGCTGAGAGAAGCTTGATTTGGATGGTTTTGCAATATCATCATTCTGTAAAGTTAGATGTGCTCAACTGCATTACATATGCTCACAAATGCAATTGTACAACATTTCATGTTGTTTCAGGTCCAAACTGACTTGGTTTCAAGAGTTTGATGAATTGTAATGTAAACTTGCAAATACACATGTAAACTCTTCACCTATGATAGAGAATGCCCTTATGTACAGTGTGGAAGCATATCAAGCAGAGAGAAGCTTGATTTGGATGGTTTTGCAATATCTTCATTCTGTAAAGTTGGATGTGCTCAACTGCATTACATATGCTCACAAATGCAATTTTACAAGATTTCATGTTGTTTCAGGTCAGAACTGACTTGGTTTCAAGAGTTTGATGAATTGTAATGTAAACTTGCAAATACACATGTAAACTCTTCACCTATGATAGAGAATGCCCTTATGTACAGTGTGGAAGCATATCAAGCTGAGAGAAGCTTGATTTGGATGGTTTTGCAATATCTTCATTCTGTAAAGTTAGACGTGCTCAACTGCATTACATATGCTCACAAATGCAATTGTACAACATTTCATGTTGTTTCAGGTCAAAACTGACTTGGTTTCAAGAGTTTGATGAATTGTAATGTAAACTTGCAAATACACATGTAAACTCTTCAGCTATGATAGAGAATGCCCTTAAGTACAGTGTGGAAGCATATCAAGCTGAGAGAAGCTTGATATGGATGGTTTTGCAATATCTTCATTCTGTAAAGTAAGATGTGCTCAACTGCATTACATATGCTCACAAATGCCATTTTACAACATTTCATGTTGTTTCAGGTCAGAACTGACTTGGTATCAAGAGTTTCCAGAATTGTAATGTAAACTTGCAAATACACATGTAAACTCTTCACCTATGATAGAGAATGCCCTTATGTACAGTGTGGAAGCATATCAAGCTGAGAGAAGCTTGATTTTGATGGTTTTGCAATATCTTCATTCTGTAAAGTTGGATGTGCTCAACTGCATTACATATGCTCACAAATGCAATTTTACAAGATTTCATGTTGTTTCAGGTCAGAACTGACTTGGTTTCAAGAGTTTGATGAATTGTAATGTAAACTTGCAAATACACATGTAAACTCTTCACCTATGATAGAGAATGCCCTTATGTACAGTGTGGAAGCATATCAAGCTGAGAGAAGCTTGATTTGGATGATTTTGCAATATCTTCATTCTGCAAAGATAAATGTGCTCAACTGAATTACATATGCTTACAAATGCCATTTTACAACATTTCATGTTGTTTCAGGTCAGAACTGACTTGGTTTCAAGAGTTTCCAGAATTGTAATGTAAACTTGCAAATACACATGTAAACTCTTCACCTATGATAGAGAATGCCCTTATGTACAGTGTGGAAGCATATCAAGCTGAGAGAAGCTTGATTTGGATGGTTTTGCAATATCTTCATTCTGTAAAGTTAGATGTGCTCAACTGCATTACATATGCTCACAAATGCCATTTTACAACATTTCATGTTGTTTCAGGTCAGAACTGACTTGGTATCAAGAGTTTGATGAATTGTAATGTAAACTTGCAAATACACATGTAAACTCTTCACCTATGATAGAGAATGCCCTTATGTACAGTGTGGAAGCATATCTAGCTGAGAGAAGCTTGATTTGGATGATTTTGCAATATCTTCATTCTGCAAAGATAAATGTGCTCAACTGAATTACATATGCTTACAAATGCCATTCTACAACATTTCGTGTTGTTTCAGGTCAGAACTGACTTGGTTTCAAGAGTTTGATGAATTGTAATGTAAACTTGCAAATACACATGTAAACTCTTCACCTATGATAGAGAATGCCCTTATGTACAGTGTGGAAGCATATCAAGCTGAGAGAAGCTTGATTTGGATGATTTTGCAATATCTTCATTCTGCAAAGAAAAATGTGCTCAACTGAATTACATATGCTCACAAATGCCATTTTACAACATTTCATGTTGTTTCAGGTCAGAACTGACTTGGTTTCAAGAGTTTCCAGAATTGTAATGTAAACTTGCAAATACACATGTAAACTCTTCACCTATGATAGAGAATGCCCTTATGTACAGTGTGGAAGCATATCAAGCTGAGAGAAGCTTGATTTGGATGGTTTTGCAATATCTTCATTCTGTAAAGTTAGATGTGCTCAACTGCATTACATATGCTCACAAATGCCATTTTACAACATTTCATGTTGTTTCAGGTCAGAACTGACTTGGTATCAAGAGTTTGATGAATTCTAATGTAAACTTGCAAATACACATGTAAACTCTTCACCTATGATAGAGAATGCCCTTATGTACAGTGTGGAAGCATATCAAGCTGAGAGAAGCTTGATTTGGATGATTTTGCAATATCTTCATTCTGCAAAGATAAATGTGCTCAACTGAATTACATATGCTTACAAATGCCATTTTACAACATTTCGTGTTGTTTCAGGTCAGAACTGACTTGGTTTCAAGAGTTTGATGAATTGTAATGTAAACTTGCAAATACACATGTAAACTCTTCACCTATGATAGAGAATGCCCTTATGTACAGTGTGGAAGCATATCAAGCTGAGAGAAGCTTGATTTGGATGGTTTTGCAATATCTTCATTCTGTAAAGTTAGATGTGCTCAACTGCATTACATATGCTCACAAATGCAATTGTACAACATTTCATGTTGTTTCAGGTCAGAACTGACTTGGTTTCAAGAGTTTGATGAATTGTAATGTAAAATTGCAAATACACATGTAAACTCTTCACCTATGATAGAGAATGCCCTTATGTACAGTGTGGAAGCATATCAAGCAGAGAGAAGCTTGATTTGGATGGTTTTGCAATATCTTCATTCTGTAAAGTTGGATGTGCTCAACTGCATTACATATGCTCACAAATGCAATTTTACAACATTTCGTGTTGTTTCAGGTCAGAACTGACTTGGTTTCAAGAGTTTCCAGAATTGTAATGTAAACTTGCAAATACACATGTAAACTCTTCACCTATGATAGAGAATGCCCTTATGTACAGTGTGGAAGCATATCAAGCTGAGAGAAGCTTGATTTGGATGGTTTTGCAATATCTTCATTCTGTAAAGTTAGATGTGCTCAACTGCATTACATATGCTCACAAATGCAATTGTACAACATTTCATGTTGTTTCAGGTCAGAACTGACTTGGTTTCAAGAGTTTGATGAAATGTAATGTAAACTTGCAAATACACATGTAAACTCTTCACCTATGATAGAGAATGCCCTTATGTACAGTGTGGAAGCATATCAAGCTGAGAGAAGCTTGATTTGGATGGTTTTGCAATATCATCATTCTGTAAAGTTAGATGTGCTCAACTGCATTACATATGCTCACAAATGCAATTGTACAACATTTCATGTTGTTTCAGGTCCAAACTGACTTGGTTTCAAGAGTTTGATGAATTGTAATGTAAACTTGCAAATACACATGTAAACTCTTCACCTATGATAGAGAATGCCCTTATGTACAGTGTGGAAGCATATCAAGCAGAGAGAAGCTTGATTTGGATGGTTTTGCAATATCTTCATTCTGTAAAGTTGGATGTGCTCAACTGCATTACATATGCTCACAAATGCAATTTTACAAGATTTCATGTTGTTTCAGGTCAGAACTGACTTGGTTTCAAGAGTTTGATGAATTGTAATGTAAACTTGCAAATACACATGTAAACTCTTCAGCTATGATAGAGAATGCCCTTAAGTACAGTGTGGAAGCATATCAAGCTGAGAGAAGCTTGATATGGATGGTTTTGCAATATCTTCATTCTGTAAAGTAAGATGTGCTCAACTGCATTACATATGCTCACAAATGCAATTGTACAACATTTCATGTTGTTTCAGGTCAGAACTGACTTGGTATCAAGAGTTTCCAGAATTGTAATGTAAACTTGCAAATACACATGTAAACTCTTCACCTATGATAGAGAATGCCCTTATGTACAGTGTGGAAGCATATCAAGCTGAGAGAAGCTTGATTTTGATGGTTTTGCAATATCTTCATTCTGTAAAGTTGGATGTGCTCAACTGCATTACATATGCTCACAAATGCAATTTTACAAGATTTCATGTTGTTTCAGGTCAGAACTGACTTGGTTTCAAGAGTTTGATGAATTGTAATGTAAACTTGCAAATACACATGTAAACTCTTCACCTATGATAGAGAATGCCCTTATGTACAGTGTGGAAGCATATCAAGCTGAGAGAAGCTTGATTTGGATGATTTTGCAATATCTTCATTCTGCAAAGATAAATGTGCTCAACTGAATTACATATGCTTACAAATGCCATTTTACAACATTTCATGTTGTTTCAGGTCAGAACTGACTTGGTTTCAAGAGTTTCCAGAATTGTAATGTAAACTTGCAAATACACATGTAAACTCTTCACCTATGATAGAGAATGCCCTTATGTACAGTGTGGAAGCATATCAAGCTGAGAGAAGCTTGATTTGGATGGTTTTGCAATATCTTCATTCTGTAAAGTTAGATGTGCTCAACTGCATTACATATGCTCACAAATGCAATTGTACAACATTTCATGTTGTTTCAGGTCAGAACTGACTTGGTTTCAAGAGTTTGATGAATTGTAATGTAAAATTGCAAATACACATGTAAACTCTTCACCTATGATAGAGAATGCCCTTATGTACGGTGTGGAAGCATATCAAGCAGAGAGAAGCTTGATTTGGATGGTTTTGCAATATCTTCATTCTGTAAAGTTGGATGTGCTCAACTGCATTACATATGCTCACAAATGCAATTTTACAACATTTCGTGTTGTTTCAGGTCAGAACTGACTTGGTTTCAAGAGTTTCCAGAATTGTAATGTAAACTTGCAAATACACATGTAAACTCTTCACCTATGATAGAGAATGCCCTTATGTACAGTGTGGAAGCATATCAAGCTGAGAGAAGCTTGATTTGGATGGTTTTGCAATATCTTCATTCTGTAAAGTTAGATGTGCTCAACTGCATTACATATGCTCACAAATGCAATTGTACAACATTTCATGTTGTTTCAGGTCAGAACTGACTTGGTTTCAAGAGTTTGATGAAATGTAATGTAAACTTGCAAATACACATGTAAACTCTTCACCTATGATAGAGAATGCCCTTATGTACAGTGTGGAAGCATATCAAGCTGAGAGAAGCTTGATTTGGATGGTTTTGCAATATCATCATTCTGTAAAGTTAGATGTGCTCAACTGCATTACATATGCTCACAAATGCAATTGTACAACATTTCATGTTGTTTCAGGTCCAAACTGACTTGGTTTCAAGAGTTTGATGAATTGTAATGTAAACTTGCAAATACACATGTAAACTCTTCACCTATGATAGAGAATGCCCTTATGTACAGTGTGGAAGCATATCAAGCAGAGAGAAGCTTGATTTGGATGGTTTTGCAATATCTTCATTCTGTAAAGTTGGATGTGCTCAACTGCATTACATATGCTCACAAATGCAATTTTACAAGATTTCATGTTGTTTCAGGTCAGAACTGACTTGGTTTCAAGAGTTTGATGAATTGTAATGTAAACTTGCAAATACACATGTAAACTCTTCAGCTATGATAGAGAATGCCCTTAAGTACAGTGTGGAAGCATATCAAGCTGAGAGAAGCTTGATATGGATGGTTTTGCAATATCTTCATTCTGTAAAGTAAGATGTGCTCAACTGCATTACATATGCTCACAAATGCAATTGTACAACATTTCATGTTGTTTCAGGTCAGAACTGACTTGGTATCAAGAGTTTCCAGAATTGTAATGTAAACTTGCAAATACACATGTAAACTCTTCACCTATGATAGAGAATGCCCTTATGTACAGTGTGGAAGCATATCAAGCTGAGAGAAGCTTGATTTTGATGGTTTTGCAATATCTTCATTCTGTAAAGTTGGATGTGCTCAACTGCATTACATATGCTCACAAATGCAATTTTACAAGATTTCATGTTGTTTCAGGTCAGAACTGACTTGGTTTCAAGAGTTTGATGAATTGTAATGTAAACTTGCAAATACACATGTAAACTCTTCACCTATGATAGAGAATGCCCTTATGTACAGTGTGGAAGCATATCAAGCTGAGAGAAGCTTGATTTGGATGATTTTGCAATATCTTCATTCTGCAAAGATAAATGTGCTCAACTGAATTACATATGCTTACAAATGCCATTTTACAACATTTCATGTTGTTTCAGGTCAGAGCTGACTTGGTTTCAAGAGTTTCCAGAATTGTAATGTAAACTTGCAAATACACATGTAAACTCTTCACCTATGATAGAGAATGCCCTTATGTACAGTGTGGAAGCATATCAAGCTGAGAGAAGCTTGATTTGGATGGTTTTGCAATATCTTCATTCTGTAAAGTTAGATGTGCTCAACTGCATTACATATGCTCACAAATGCCATTTTACAACATTTCATGTTGTTTCAGGTCAGAACTGACTTGGTATCAAGAGTTTGATGAATTGTAATGTAAACTTGCAAATACACATGTAAACTCTTCACCTATGATAGAGAATGCCCTTATGTACAGTGTGGAAGCATATCTAGCTGAGAGAAGCTTGATTTGGATGATTTTGCAATATCTTCATTCTGCAAAGATAAATGTGCTCAACTGAATTACATATGCTTACAAATGCCATTCTACAACATTTCGTGTTGTTTCAGGTCAGAACTGACTTGGTTTCAAGAGTTTGATGAATTGTAATGTAAACTTGCAAATACACATGTAAACTCTTCACCTATGATAGAGAATGCCCTTATGTACAGTGTGGAAGCATATCAAGCTGAGAGAAGCTTGATTTGGATGATTTTGCAATATCTTCATTCTGCAAAGAAAAATGTGCTCAACTGAATTACATATGCTCACAAATGCCATTTTACAACATTTCATGTTGTTTCAGGTCAGAACTGACTTGGTTTCAAGAGTTTCCAGAATTGTAATGTAAACTTGCAAATACACATGTAAACTCTTCACCTATGATAGAGAATGCCCTTATGTACAGTGTGGAAGCATATCAAGCTGAGAGAAGCTTGATTTGGATGGTTTTGCAATATCTTCATTCTGTAAAGTTAGATGTGCTCAACTGCATTACATATGCTCACAAATGCCATTTTACAACATTTCATGTTGTTTCAGGTCAGAACTGACTTGGTATCAAGAGTTTGATGAATTCTAATGTAAACTTGCAAATACACATGTAAACTCTTCACCTATGATAGAGAATGCCCTTATGTACAGTGTGGAAGCATATCAAGCAGAGAGAAGCTTGATTTGGATGGTTTTGAAATATCTTCATTCTGTAAAGTTGGATGTGCTCAACTGCATTACATATGCTCACAAATGCAATTTTACAACATTTCGTGTTGTTTCAGGTCAGAACTGACTTGGTTTCGAGAGTTTCCAGAATTGTAATGTAAACTTGCAAATACACATGTAAACTCTTCACCTATGATAGAGAATGCCCTTATGTACAGTGTGGAAGCATATCAAGCTGAGAGAAGCTTGATTTGGATGGTTTTGCAATATCTTCATTCTGTAAAGTTAGATGTGCTCAACTGCATTACATATGCTCACAAATGCAATTGTACAACATTTCATGTTGTTTCAGGTCAGAACTGACTTGGTTTCAAGAGTTTGATGAAATGTAATGTAAACTTGCAAATACACATGTAAACTCTTCACCTATGATAGAGAATGCCCTTATGTACAGTGTGGAAGCATATCAAGCTGAGAGAAGCTTGATTTGGATGGTTTTGCAATATCTTCATTCTGTAAAGTTAGATGTGCTCAACTGCATTACATATTCTCACAAATGCAATTGTACAACATTTCATGTTGTTTCAGGTCCAAACTGACTTGGTTTCAAGAGTTTGATGAATTGTAATGTAAACTTGCAAATACACATGTAAACTCTTCACCTATGATAGAGAATGCCCTTATGTACAGTGTGGAAGCATATCAAGCAGAGAGAAGCTTGATTTGGATGGTTTTGCAATATCTTCATTCTGTAAAGTTGGATGTGCTCAACTGCATTACATATGCTCACAAATGCAATTTTACAAGATTTCATGTTGTTTCAGGTCAGAACGGACTTGGTTTCAAGAGTTTGATGAATTGTAATGTAAACTTGCAAATACACATGTAAACTCTTCACCTATGATAGAGAATGCCCTTAAGTACAGTGTGGAAGCACATCAAGCTGAGAGAAGCTTGATTTGGATGGTTTTGCAATATCTTCATTCTGTAAAGTAAGATGTGCTCAACTGCATTACATATGCTCACAAATGCAATTGTACAACATTTCATGTTGTTTCAGGTCAAAACTGACTTGGTTTCAAGAGTTTGATGAATTGTAATGTAAACTTGCAAATACACATGTAAACTCTTCACCTATGATATAGAGAATGCCCTTATGTACAGTGTGGAAGCATATCAAGCTGAGAGAAGCTTGATTTGGATGATTTTGCAATATCTTCATTCTGCAAAGATAAATGTGCTCAACTGAATTACATATGCTTACAAATGCCATTTTACAACATTTCATGTTGTTTCAGGTCAGAACTGACTTGGTTTCAAGAGTTTCCAGAATTGTAATGTAAACTTGCAAATACACATGTAAACTCTTCACCTATGATAGAGAATGCCCTTATGTACAGTGTGGAAGCATATCAAGCTGAGAGAAGCTTGATTTGGATGGTTTTGCAATATCTTCATTCTGTAAAGTTAGATGTGCTCAACTGCATTACATATGCTCACAAATGCCATTTTACAACATTTCATGTTGTTTCAGGTCAGAACTGACTTGGTATCAAGAGTTTGATTAATTGTAATGTAAACTTGCAAATACACATGTAAACTCTTCACCTATGATAGAGAATGCCCTTATGTACAGTGTGGAAGCATATCAAGCTGAGAGAAGCTTGATTTGGATGATTTTGCAATATCTTCATTCTGCAAAGATAAATGTGCTCAACTGAATTACATATGCTTACAAATGCCATTTTACAACATTTCGTGTTGTTTCAGGTCAGAACTGACTTGGTTTCAAGAGTTTGATGAATTGTAATGTAAACTTGCAAATACACATGTAAACTCTTCACCTATGATAGAGAATGCCCTTATGTACAGTGTGGAAGCATATCAAGCTGAGAGAAGCTTGATTTGGATGGTTTTGCAATATCTTCATTCTGTAAAGTTAGATGTGCTCAACTGCATTACATATGCTCACAAATGCAATTGTACAACATTTCATGTTGTTTCAGGTCAGAACTGACTTGGTTTCAAGAGTTTGATGAAATGTAATGTAAAATTGCAAATACACATGTAAACTCTTCACCTATGATAGAGAATGCCATTATGTACAGTGTGGAAGCATATCAAGCAGAGAGAAGCTTGATTTGGATGGTTTTGCAATATCTTCATTCTGTAAAGTTGGATGTGCTCAACTGCATTACATATGCTCACAAATGCAATTTTACAACATTTCGTGTTGTTTCAGGTCAGAACTGACTTGGTTTCAAGAGTTTCCAGAATTGTAATGTAAACTTGCAAATACACATGTAAACTCTTCACCTATGATAGAGAATGCCCTTATGTACAGTGTGGAAGCATATCAAGCTGAGAGAAGCTTGATTTGGATGGTTTTGCAATATCTTCATTCTGTAAAGTTAGATGTGCTCAACTGCATTACATATGCTCACAAATGCAATTGTACAACATTTCATGTTGTTTCAGGTCAGAACTGACTTGGTTTCAAGAGTTTGATGAAATATAATGTAAACTTGCAAATACACATGTAAACTCTTCACCTATGATAGAGAATGCCCTTATGTACAGTGTGGAAGCATATCAAGCTGAGAGAAGCTTGATTTGGATGGTTTTGCAATATCATCATTCTGTAAAGTTAGATGTGCTCAACTGCATTACATATGCTCACAAATGCAATTGTACAACATTTCATGTTGTTTCAGGTCCAAACTGACTTGGTTTCAAGAGTTTGATGAATTGTAATGTAAACTTGCAAATACACATGTAAACTCTTCACCTATGATAGAGAATGCCCTTATGTACAGTGTGGAAGCATATCAAGCAGAGAGAAGCTTGATTTGGATGGTTTTGCAATATCTTCATTCTGTAAAGTTGGATGTGCTCAACTGCATTACATATGCTCACAAATGCAATTGTACAACATTTCATGTTGTTTCAGGTCAGAACTGACTTGGTTTCAAGAGTTTGATGAATTGTAATGTAAACTTGCAAATACACATGTAAACTCTTCAGCTATGATAGAGAATGCCCTTAAGTACAGTGTGGAAGCATATCAAGCTGAGAGTAGCTTGATATGGATGGTTTTGCAATATCTTCATTCTGTAAAGTAAGATGTGCTCAACTGCATTACATATGCTCACAAATGCCATTTTACAACATTTCATGTTGTTTCAGGTCAGAACTGACTTGGTATCAAGAGTTTCCAGAATTGTAATGTAAACTTGCAAATACACATGTAAACTCTTCACCTATGATAGAGAATGCCCTTATGTACAGTGTGGAAGCATATCAAGCTGAGAGAAGCTTGATTTGGATGGTTTTGCAATATCTTCATTCTGTAAAGTTGGATGTGCTCAACTGCATTACATATGCTCACAAATGCAATTTTACAAGATTTCATGTTGTTTCAGGTCAGAACTGACTTGGTTTCAAGAGTTTGATGAATTGTAATGTAAACTTGCAAATACACATGTAAACTCTTCACCTATGATAGAGAATGCCCTTATGTACAGTGTGGAAGCATATCAAGCTGAGAGAAGCTTGATTTGGATGATTTTGCAATATCTTCATTCTGCAAAGATAAATGTGCTCAACTGAATTACATATGCTTACAAATGCCATTTTACAACATTTCATGTTGTTTCAGGTCAGAACTGACTTGGTTTCAAGAGTTTCCAGAATTGTAATGTAAACTTGCAAATACACATGTAAACTCTTCACCTATGATAGAGAATGCCCTTATGCACAGTGTGGAAGCATATCAAGCTGAGAGAAGCTTGATTTGGATGGTTTTGCAATATCTTCATTCTGTAAAGTTAGATGTGCTCAACTGCATTACATATGCTCACAAATGCCATTTTACAACATTTCATGTTGTTTCAGGTCAGAACTGACTTGGTATCAAGAGTTTGATGAATTGTAATGTAAACTTGCAAATACACATGTAAACTCTTCACCTATGATAGAGAATGCCCTTATGTACAATGTGGAAGCATATCAAGCTGAGAGAAGCTTGATTTGGATGATTTTGCAATATCTTCATTCTGCAAAGATAAATGTGCTCAACTGAATTACATATGCTTACAAATGCCATTTTACAACATTTCGTGTTGTTTCAGGTCAGAACTGACTTGGTTTCAAGAGTTTGATGAATTGTAATGTAAACTTGCAAATACACATGTAAACTCTTCACCTATGATAGAGAATGCCCTTATGTACAGTGTGGAAGCATATCAAGCTGAGAGAAGCTTGATTTGGATGGTTTTGCAATATCTTCATTCTGTAAAGTTAGATGTGCTCAACTGCATTACATATGCTCACAAATGCAATTTTACAACATTTCATGTTGTTTCAGGTCAGAACTGACTTGGTTTCAAGAGTTTCCAGAATTGTAATGTAAACTTGCAAATACACATGTAAACTCTTCACCTATGATAGAGAATGCCCTTATGTACAGTGTGGAAGCATATCAAGCTGAGAGATGCTTGATTTGGATGGTTTTGCAATATCTTCATTCTGTAAAGTTAGATGTGCTCAACTGCATTACATATGCTCACAAATGCAATTGTACAACATTTCATGTTGTTTCAGGTCCAAACTGACTTGGTTTCAAGAGTTTGATGAATTGTAATGTAAACTTGCAAATACACATGTAAACTCTTCACCTATGATAGAGAATGCCCTTATGTACAGTGTGGAAGCATATCAAGCAGAGAGAAGCTTGATTTGGATGGTTTTGCAATATCTTCATTCTGTAAAGTTGGATGTGCTCAACTGCATTACATATGCTCACTAATGCAATTTTACAAGATTTCATGTTGTTTCAGGTCAGAACTGACTTGGTTTCAAGAGTTTGATGAATTGTAATGTAAACTTGCAAATACACATGTAAACTCTTCACCTATGATAGAGAATGCCCTTATGTACAGTGTGGAAGCATATCAAGCTGAGAGAAGCTTGATTTGGATGGTTTTGCAATATCTTCATTCTGTAAAGTTAGATGTGCTCAACTGCATTACATATGCTCACAAATGCAATTGTACAACATTTCATGTTGTTTCAGGTCAGAACTGACTTGGTTTCAAGAGTTTGATGAAATGTAATGTAAACTTGCAAATACACATGTAAACTCTTCACCTATGATAGAGAATGCCCTTATGTACAGTGTGGAAGCATATCAAGCAGAGAGAAGCTTGATTTGGATGGTTTTGCAATATCTTCATTCTGTAAAGTTGGATGTGCTCAACTGCATTACATATGCTCACAAATGCAATTTTACAACATTTCATGTTGTTTCAGGTCAGAACTGACTTGGTTTCAAGAGTTTCCAGAATTGTAATGTAAACTTGCAAATACACATGTAAACTCTTCACCTATGATAGAGAATGCCCTTATGTACAGTGTGGAAGCATATCAAGCAGAGAGAAGCTTGATTTGGATGGTTTTGCAATATCTTCATTCTGTAAAGTTAGATGTGCTCAACTGCATTACATATGCTCACAAATGCAATTGTACAACATTTCATGTTGTTTCAGGTCCAAACTGACTTGGTTTCAAGAGTTTGATGAATTGTAATGTAAACTTGCAAATACACATGTAAACTCTTCACCTATGATAGAGAATGCCCTTATGTACAGTGTGGAAGCATATCAAGCAGAGAGAAGCTTGATTTGGATGGTTTTGCAATATCTTCATTCTGTAAAGTTGGATGTGCTCAACTGCATTACATATGCTCACAAATGCAATTTTACAAGATTTCATGTTGTTTCAGGTCAGAACTGACTTGGTTTCAAGAGTTTGATGAATTGTAATGTAAACTTGCAAATACACATGTAAACTCTTCACCTATGATAGAGAATGCCCTTATGTACAGTGTGGAAGCATATCAAGCTGAGAGAAGCTTGATTTGGATGGTTTTGCAATATCTTCATTCTGTAAAGTTAGATGTGCTCAACTGCATTACATATGCTCACAAATGCAATTGTACAACATTTCATGTTGTTTCAGGTCAAAACTGACTTGGTTTCAAGAGTTTGATGAATTGTAATGTAAACTTGCAAATACACATGTAAACTCTTCACCTATGATATAGAGAATGCCCTTATGTACAGTGTGGAAGCATATCAAGCTGAGAGAAGCTTGATTTGGATGATTTTGCAATATCTTCATTCTGCAAAGATAAATGTGCTCAACTGAATTACATATGCTTACAAATGCCATTTTACAACATTTCATGTTGTTTCAGGTCAGAACTGACTTGGTTTCAAGAGTTTCCAGAATTGTAATGTAAACTTGCAAATACACATGTAAACTCTTCACCTATGATAGAGAATGCCCTTATGTACAGTGTGGAAGCATATCAAGCTGAGAGAAGCTTGATTTGGATGGTTTTGCAATATCTTCATTCTGTAAAGTTGGATGTGCTCAACTGCATTACATATGCTCACAAATGCAATTTTACAAGATTTCATGTTGTTTCAGGTCAGAACTGACTTGGTTTCAAGAGTTTGATGAATTGTAATGTAAACTTGCAAATACACATGTAAACTCTTCACCTATGATAGAGAATGCCCTTATGTACAGTGTGGAAGCATATCAAGCTGAGAGAAGCTTGATTTGGATGGTTTTGCAATATCTTCATTCTGTAAAGTTAGATGTGCTCAACTGCATTACATATGCTCACAAATGCAATTGTACAACATTTCATGTTGTTTCAGGTCAAAACTGACTTGGTTTCAAGAGTTTGATGAATTGTAATGTAAACTTGCAAATACACATGTAAACTCTTCACCTATGATAGAGAATGCCCTTATGTACAGTGTGGAAGCATATCAAGCTGAGAGAAGCTTGATTTGGATGGTTTTGCAATATCTTCATTCTGTAAAGTTAGATGTGCTCAACTGCATTACATATGCTCACAAATGCAATTGTACAACATTTCATGTTGTTTCAGGTCAAAACTGACTTGGTTTCAAGAGTTTGATGAATTGTAATGTAAACTTGCAAATACACATGTAAACTCTTCAGCTATGATAGAGAATGCCCTTAAGTACAGTGTGGAAGCATATCAAGCTGAGAGAAGCTTGATTTGGATGGTTTTGCAATATCTTCATTCTGTAAAGTAAGATGTGCTCAACTGCATTACATATGCTCACAAGTGCAATTGTACAACATTTCATGTTGTTTCAGGTCAGAACTGACTTGGTTTCAAGAGTTTCCAGAATTGTAATGTAAACTTGCAAATACACATGTAAACTCTTCACCTATGATAGAGAATGCCCTTATGTACAGTGTGGAAGCATATCAAGCTGAGAGAAGCTTGATTTGGATGATTTTGCAATATCTTCATTCTGCAAAGATAAATGTGCTCAACTGAATTACATATGCTTACAAATGCAATTGTACAACATTTCATGTTGTTTCAGGTCAAAACTGACTTGGTTTCAAGAGTTTGATGAATTGTAATGTAAACTTGCAAATACACATGTAAACTCTTCAGCTATGATAGAGAATGCCCTTATGTACAGTGTGGAAGCATATCAAGCCGAGAGAAGCTTGATTTGGATGGTTTTGCAATATCTTCATTCTGTAAAGTTGGATGTGCTCAACTGCATTACATATGCTCACAAATGCAATTGTACAACATTTCATGTTGTTTCAGGTCAGAACTGACTTGGTTTCAAGAGTTTGATGAATTGTAATGTAAACTTGCAAATACACATGTAAACTCTTCACCTATGATAGAGAATGCCCTTATGTACAGTGTGGAAGCATATCAAGCTGAGAGAAGCTTGATTTGGATGGTTTTGCAATATCTTCATTCTGTAAAGTTAGATGTGCTCAACTGCATTACATATGCTCACAAATGCAATTGTACAACATTTCATGTTGTTTCAGGTCAAAACTGACTTGGTTTCAAGAGTTTGATGAATTGTAATGTAAACTTGCAAATACACATGTAAACTCTTCACCTATGATAGAGAATGCCCTTATGTACAGTGTGGAAGCATATCAAGCTGAGAGAAGCTTGATTTGGATGGTTTTGCAATATCTTCATTCTGTAAAGTTAGATGTGCTCAACTGCATTACATATGCTCACAAATGCAATTGTACAACATTTCATGTTGTTTCAGGTCAAAACTGACTTGGTTTCAAGAGTTTGATGAATTGTAATGTAAACTTGCAAATACACATGTAAACTCTTCAGCTATGATAGAGAATGCCCTTAAGTACAGTGTGGAAGCATATCAAGCTGAGAGAAGCTTGATTTGGATGGTTTTGCAATATCTTCATTCTGTAAAGTAAGATGTGCTCAACTGCATTACATATGCTCACAAATGCAATTGTACAACATTTCATGTTGTTTCAGGTCAAAACTGACTTGGTTTCAAGAGTTTGATGAATTGTAATGTAAACTTGCAAATACACATGTAAACTCTTCACCTATGATATAGAGAATGCCCTTATGTACAGTGTGGAAGCATATCAAGCTGAGAGAAGCTTGATTTGGATGATTTTGCAATATCTTCATTCTGCAAAGATAAATGTGCTCAACTGAATTACATATGCTTACAAATGCCATTTTACAACATTTCATGTTGTTTCAGGTCAGAACTGACTTGGTTTCAAGAGTTTCCAGAATTGTAATGTAAACTTGCAAATACACATGTAAACTCTTCACCTATGATAGAGAATGCCCTTATGTACAGTGTGGAAGCATATCAAGCTGAGAGAAGCTTGATTTGGATGGTTTTGCAATATCTTCATTCTGTAAAGTTAGATGTGCTCAACTGCATTACATATGCTCACAAATGCCATTTTACAACATTTCATGTTGTTTCTGGTCAGAACTGACTTGGTATCAAGAGTTTGATGAATTGTAATGTAAACTTGCAAATACACATGTAAACTCTTCACCTACGATAGAGAATGCCCTTATGTACAGTGTGGAAGCATATCAAGCTGAGAGAAGCTTGATTTGGATGATTTTGCAATATCTTCATTCTGCAAAGATAAATGTGCTCAACTGAATTACATATGCTTACAAATGCCATTTTACAACATTTCGTGTTGTTTCAGGTCAGAACTGACTTGGTTTCAAGAGTTTGATGAATTGTAATGTAAACTTGCAAATACACATGTAAACTCTTCACCTATGATAGAGAATGCCCTTATGTACAGTGTGGAAGCATATCAAGCTGAGAGAAGCTTGATTTGGATGGTTTTGCAATATCTTCATTCTGTAAAGTTAGATGTGCTCAACTGCATTACATATGCTCACAAATGCAATTGTACAACATTTCATGTTGTTTCAGGTCAGAACTGACTTGGTTTCAAGAGTTTGATGAAATGTAATGTAAACTTGCAAATACACATGTAAACTCTTCACCTATGATAGAGAATGCCCTTATGTACAGTGTGGAAGCATATCAAGCAGAGAGAAGCTTGATTTGGATGGTTTTGCAATATCTTCATTCTGTAAAGTTGGATGTGCTCAACTGCATTACATATGCTCACAAATGCAATTTTACAACATTTCATGTTGTTTCAGGTCAGAACTGACTTAATTTCAAGAGTTTCCAGAATTGTAATGTAAACTTGCAAATACACATGTAAACTCTTCACCTATGATAGAGAATGCCCTTATGTACAGTGTGGAAGCATATCAAGCTGAGAGAAGCTTGATTTGGATGGTTTTGCAATATCTTCATTCTGTAAAGTTAGATGTGCTCAACTGCATTACATATGCTCACAAATGCAATTGTACAACATTTCATGTTGTTTCAGGTCCAAACTGACTTGGTTTCAAGAGTTTGATGAATTGTAATGTAAACTTGCAAATACACATGTAAACTCTTCACCTATGATAGAGAATGCCCTTATGTACAGTGTGGAAGCATATCAAGCAGAGAGAAGCTTGATTTGGATTGTTTTGCAATATCTTCATTCTGTAAAGTTGGATGTGCTCAACTGCATTACATATGCTCACAAATGCAATTTTACAAGATTTCATGTTGTTTCAGGTCAGAACTGACTTGGTTTCAAGAGTTTGATGAATTGTAATGTAAACTTGCAAATACAAATGTAAACTCTTCACCTATGATAGAGAATGCCCTTATGTACAGTGTGGAAGCATATCAAGCTGAGAGAAGCTTGATTTGGATGGTTTTGCAATATCTTCATTCTGTAAAGTTAGATGTGCTCAACTGCATTACATATGCTCACAAATGCAATTGTACAACATTTCATGTTGTTTCAGGTCAGAACTGACTTGGTTTCAAGAGTTTGATGAATTGTAATGTAAACTTGCAAATACACATGTAAACTCTTCACCTATGATAGAGAATGCCCTTATGTACAGTGTGGAAGCATATCAAGCAGAGAGAAGCTTGATTTGGATTGTTTTGCAATATCTTCATTCTGTAAAGTTGGATGTGCTCAACTGAATTACATATGCTTACAAATGCCATTTTACAACATTTCATGTTGTTTCAGGTCAGAACTGACTTGGTTTCAAGAGTTTGATGAATTGTAATGTAAACTTGCAAATACACATGTAAACTCTTCACCTATGATAGAGAATGCCCTTATGTACAGTGTGGAAGCATATCAAGCAGAGAGAAGCTTGATTTGGATGGTTTTGCAATATCTTCATTCTGTAAAGTTGGATGTGCTCAACTGCATTACATATGCTCACAAATGCAATTGTACAACATTTCATGTTGTTTCAGGTCAAAACTGACTTGGTTTCAAGAGTTTGATGAATTGTAATGTAAACTTGCAAATACACATGTAAACTCTTCAGCTATGATAGAGAATGCCCTTAAGTACAGTGTGGAAGCATATCAAGCTGAGAGAAGCTTGATTTGGATGGTTTTGCAATATCTTCATTCTGTAAAGTAAGATGTGCTCAACTGCATTACATATGCTCACAAATGCAATTGTACAACATTTCATGTTGTTTCAGGTCAAAACTGACTTTGTTTCAAGAGTTTGATGAATTGTAATGTAAACTTGCAAATACACATGTAAACTCTTCACCTATGATATAGAGAATGCCCTTATGTACAGTGTGGAAGCATATCAAGCTGAGAGAAGCTTGATTTGGATGATTTTGCAATATCTTCATTCTGCAAAGATAAATGTGCTCAACTGAATTACATATGCTTACAAATGCCATTTTACAACATTTCATGTTGTTTCAGGTCAGAACTGACTTGGTTTCAAGAGTTTCCAGAATTGTAATGTAAACTTGCAAATACACATGTAAACTCTTCACCTATGATAGAGAATGCCCTTATGTACAGTGTGGAAGCATATCAAGCTGAGAGAAGCTTGATTTGGATGGTTTTGCAATATCTTCATTCTGTAAAGTTAGATGTGCTCAACTGCATTACATATGCTCACAAATGCCATTTTACAACATTTCGTGTTGTTTCAGGTCAGAACTGACTTGGTTTCAAGAGTTTGATGAATTGTAATGTAAACTTGCAAATACACATGTAAACTCTTCACCTATGATAGAGAATGCCCTTATGTACAGTGTGGAAGCATATCAAGCTGAGAGAAGCTTGATTTGGATGGTTTTGCAATATCTTCATTCTGTAAAGTTGGATGTGCTCAACTGCATTACATATGCTCACAAATGCAATTTTACAACATTTCATGTTGTTTCAGGTCAGAACTGACTTGGTTTCAAGAGTTTCCAGAATTGTAATGTAAACTTGCAAATACACATGTAAACTCTTCACCTATGATAGAGAATGCCCTTATGTACAGTGTGGAAGCATATCAAGCTGAGAGAAGCTTGATTTGGATGGTTTTGCAATATCTTCATTCTGTAAAGTTAGATGTGCTCAACTGCATTACATATGCTCACAAATGCAATTGTACAAGATTTCATGTTGTTTCAGGTCCAAACTGACTTGGTTTCAAGAGTTTGATGAATTGTAATGTAAACTTGCAAATACACATGTAAACTCTTCACCTATGATAGAGAATGCCCTTATGTACAGTGTGGAAGCATATCAAGCAGAGAGAAGCTTGATTTGGATTGTTTTGCAATATCTTCATTCTGTAAAGTTGGATGTGCTCAACTGAATTACATATGCTTACAAATGCCATTTTACAACATTTCATGTTGTTTCAGGTCAGAACTGACTTGGTTTCAAGAGTTTGATGAAATGTAATGTAAACTTGCAAATACACATGTAAACTCTTCACCTATGATAGAGAATGCCCTTATGTACAGTGTGGAAGCATATCAAGCAGAGAGAAGCTTGATTTGGATGGTTTTGCAATATCTTCATTCTGTAAAGTTGGATGTGCTCAACTGCATTACATATGCTCACAAATGCAATTTTACAACATTTCATGTTGTTTCAGGTCAGAACTGACTTGGTTTCAAGAGTTTGATGAATTGTAATGTAAACTTGCAAATACACATGTAAACTCTTCACCTATGATAGAGAATGCCCTTATGTACAGTGTGGAAGCATATCAAGCTGAGAGAAGCTTGATTTGGATGGTTTTGCAATATCTTCATTCTGTAAAGTTAGATGTGCTCAACTGCATTACATATGCTCACAAATGCAATTGTACAACATTTCATGTTGTTTCAGGTCAGAACTGACTTGGTTTCAAGAGTTTGATGAAATGTAATGTAAACTTGCAAATACACATGTAAACTCTTCACCTATGATAGAGAATGCCCTTATGTACAGTGTGGAAGCATATCAAGCAGAGAGAAGCTTGATTTGGATGGTTTTGCAATATCTTCATTCTGTAAAGTTGGATGTGCTCAACTGCATTACATATGCTCACAAATGCAATTTTACAACATTTCATGTTGTTTCAGGTCAGAACTGACTTAATTTCAAGAGTTTCCAGAATTGTAATGTAAACTTGCAAATACACATGTAAACTCTTCACCTATGATAGAGAATGCCCTTATGTACAGTGTGGAAGCATATCAAGCTGAGAGAAGCTTGATTTGGATGGTTTTGCAATATCTTCATTCTGTAAAGTTAGATGTGCTCAACTGCATTACATATGCTCACAAATGCAATTGTACAACATTTCATGTTGTTTCAGGTCCAAACTGACTTGGTTTCAAGAGTTTGATGAATTGTAATGTAAACTTGCAAATACACATGTAAACTCTTCACCTATGATAGAGAATGCCCTTATGTACAGTGTGGAAGCATATCAAGCAGAGAGAAGCTTGATTTGGATTGTTTTGCAATATCTTCATTCTGTAAAGTTGGATGTGCTCAACTGCATTACATATGCTCACAAATGCAATTTTACAAGATTTCATGTTGTTTCAGGTCAGAACTGACTTGGTTTCAAGAGTTTGATGAATTGTAATGTAAACTTGCAAATACAAATGTAAACTCTTCACCTATGATAGAGAATGCCCTTATGTACAGTGTGGAAGCATATCAAGCTGAGAGAAGCTTGATTTGGATGGTTTTGCAATATCTTCATTCTGTAAAGTTAGATGTGCTCAACTGCATTACATATGCTCACAAATGCAATTGTACAACATTTCATGTTGTTTCAGGTCAGAACTGACTTGGTTTCAAGAGTTTGATGAATTGTAATGTAAACTTGCAAATACACATGTAAACTCTTCACCTATGATAGAGAATGCCCTTATGTACAGTGTGGAAGCATATCAAGCAGAGAGAAGCTTGATTTGGATGGTTTTGCAATATCTTCATTCTGTAAAGTTGGATGTGCTCAACTGCATTACATATGCTCACAAATGCAATTTTACAACATTTCATGTTGTTTCAGGTCAGAACTGACTTGGTTTCAAGAGTTTCCAGAATTGTAATGTAAACTTGCAAATACACATGTAAACTCTTCACCTATGATAGAGAATGCCCTTATGTACAGTGTGGAAGCATATCAAGCTGAGAGAAGCTTGATTTGGATGGTTTTGCAATATCTTCATTCTGTAAAGTTAGATGTGCTCAACTGCATTACATATGCTCACAAATGCAATTGTACAACATTTCATGTTGTTTCAGGTCCAAACTGACTTGGTTTCAAGAGTTTGATGAATTGTAATGTAAACTTGCAAATACACATGTAAACTCTTCACCTATGATAGAGAATGCCCTTATGTACAGTGTGGAAGCATATCAAGCAGAGAGAAGCTTGATTTGGATGGTTTTGCAATATCTTCATTCTGTAAAGTTGGATGTGCTCAACTGCATTACATATGCTCACAAATGCAATTTTACAACATTTCATGTTGTTTCAGGTCAGAACTGACTTGGTTTCAAGAGTTTCCAGAATTGTAATGTAAACTTGCAAATACACATGTAAACTCTTCACCTATGATAGAGAATGCCCTTATGTACAGTGTGGAAGCATATCAAGCTGAGAGAAGCTTGATTTGGATGGTTTTGCAATATCTTCATTCTGTAAAGTTAGATGTGCTCAACTGCATTACATATGCTCACAAATGCAATTGTACAACATTTCATGTTGTTTCAGGTCCAAACTGACTTGGTTTCAAGAGTTTGATGAATTGTAATGTAAACTTGCAAATACACATGTAAACTCTTCACCTATGATAGAGAATGCCCTTATGTACAGTGTGGAAGCATATCAAGCAGAGAGAAGCTTGATTTGGATTGTTTTGCAATATCTTCATTCTGTAAAGTTGGATGTGCTCAACTGCATTACATATGCTCACAAATGCAATTTTACAAGATTTCATGTTGTTTCAGGTCAGAACTGACTTGGTTTCAAGAGTTTGATGAATTGTAATGTAAACTTGCAAATACAAATGTAAACTCTTCACCTATGATAGAGAATGCCCTTATGTACAGTGTGGAAGCATATCAAGCTGAGAGAAGCTTGATTTGGATGGTTTTGCAATATCTTCATTCTGTAAAGTTAGATGTGCTCAACTGCATTACATATGCTCACAAATGCAATTGTACAACATTTCATGTTGTTTCAGGTCAGAACTGACTTGGTTTCAAGAGTTTGATGAATTGTAATGTAAACTTGCAAATACACATGTAAACTCTTCACCTATGATAGAGAATGCCCTTATGTACAGTGTGGAAGCATATCAAGCAGAGAGAAGCTTGATTTGGATGGTTTTGCAATATCTTCATTCTGTAAAGTTGGATGTGCTCAACTGCATTACATATGCTCACAAATGCAATTTTACAACATTTCATGTTGTTTCAGGTCAGAACTGACTTGGTTTCAAGAGTTTCCAGAATTGTAATGTAAACTTGCAAATACACATGTAAACTCTTCACCTATGATAGAGAATGCCCTTATGTACAGTGTGGAAGCATATCAAGCTGAGAGAAGCTTGATTTGGATGGTTTTGCAATATCTTCATTCTGTAAAGTTAGATGTGCTCAACTGCATTACATATGCTCACAAATGCAATTGTACAACATTTCATGTTGTTTCAGGTCCAAACTGACTTGGTTTCAAGAGTTTGATGAATTGTAATGTAAACTTGCAAATACACATGTAAACTCTTCACCTATGATAGAGAATGCCCTTATGTACAGTGTGGAAGCATATCAAGCAGAGAGAAGCTTGATTTGGATTGTTTTGCAATATCTTCATTCTGTAAAGTTGGATGTGCTCAACTGCATTACATATGCTCACAAATGCAATTTTACAAGATTTCATGTTGTTTCAGGTCAGAACTGACTTGGTTTCAAGAGTTTGATGAATTGTAATGTAAACTTGCAAATACACATGTAAACTCTTCACCTATGATAGAGAATGCCCTTATGTACAGTGTGGAAGCATATCAAGCTGAGAGAAGCTTGATTTGGATGGTTTTGCAATATCTTCATTCTGCAAAGATAGATGTGCTCAACTGAATTACATATGCTTACAAATGCCACTTTACAACATTTCATGTTGTTTCAGGTCAGAACTGACTTGGTTTCAAGAGTTTGATGAAATGTAATGTAAACTTGCAAATACACATGTAAACTCTTCACCTATGATAGAGAATGCCCTTATGTACAGTGTGGAAGCATATCAAGCAGAGAGAAGCTTGATTTGGATGGTTTTGCAATATCTTCATTCTGTAAAGTTGGATGTGCTCAACTGCATTACATATGCTCACAAATGCAATTTTACAACATTTCATGTTGTTTCAGGTCAGAACTGACTTGGTTTCAAGAGTTTGATGAATTGTAATGTAAACTTGCAAATACACATGTAAACTCTTCACCTATGATAGAGAATGCCCTTATGTACAGTGTGGAAGCATATCAAGCAGAGAGAAGCTTGATTTGGATGGTTTTGCAATATCTTCATTCTGTAAAGTTAGATGTGCTCAACTGCATTACATATGCTCACAAATGCAATTTTACAAGATTTCATGTTGTTTCAGGTCAGAACTGACTTGGTTTCAAGAGTTTGATGAATTGTAATGTAAACTTGCAAATACACATGTAAACTCTTCACCTATGATAGAGAATGCCCTTATGTACAGTGTGGAAGCATATCAAGCTGAGAGAAGCTTGATTTGGATGGTTTTGCAATATCTTCATTCTGCAAAGATAGATGTGCTCAACTGCATTACATATGCTTACAATTGCAATTTTACAACATTTCATGTTGTTTCAGGTCAGAACTGACTTGGTTTCAAGAGTTTGATGAATTGTAATGTAAACTTGCAAATACACATGTAAACTCTTCACCTATGATAGAGAATGCCCTTATGTACAGTGTGGAAGCATATCAAGGTGAGAGAAGCTTGATTTGGATGGTTTTGCAATATCTTCATTCTGTGAAGTAAGATGTGCTCAACTGCATTACATATGCTCACAAATGCAATTGTACAACATTTCATGTTGTTTCAGGTCAAAACTGACTTGGTTTCAAGAGTTTGATGAATTGTACTGTAAACTTGCAAATACATATGTAAACTCTTCACCTATGATATAGAGAATGCCCTTATGTACAGTGTGGAAGCATATCAAGCTGAGAGAAGCTTGATTTGGATGGTTTTGCAATATCTTCATTCTGCAAGGATAGATGTGCTCAACTGAATTACATATGCTTACAAATGCCATTTTACAAAATGTCATGTTGTTTCAGGTCAGAACTGACTTGGTTTCAAGAGTTTGATGAATTGTAATGTAAACTTGCAAATACACATGTAAACTCTTCACCTATGATAGAGAATGCCCTTATGTACAGTGTGGAAGCATATCAAGCAGAGAGAAGCTTGATTTGGATGGTTTTGCAATATCTTCATTCTGTAAAGTTGGATGTGCTCAACTGCATTACATATGCTCACAAATGCAATTTTACAACGTTTCATGTTGTTTCAGGTCAGAACTGACTTGGTTTCAAGAGTTTGATGAATTGTAATGTAAACTTGCAAATACACATGTAAACTCTTCACCTATGATATAGAGAATGCTCTTATGTACAGTGTGGAAGCATATCAAGCTGAGAGAAGCTTGATTTGGAAGATTTTGCAATATCTTCATTCTGCAAAGATAAATGTGCTCAACTGAATTACATATGCTTACAAATGCCATTTTACAACATTTCATGTTGTTTCAGGTCAGAACTGACTTGGTTTCAAGAGTTTCCAGAATTGTAATGTAAACTTGGAAATACACATGTAAACTCTTCACCTATGATAGAGAATGCCCTTATGTACAGTGTGGAAGCATATCAAGCAGAGAGAAGCTTGATTTGGATGGTTTTGCAATATCTTCATTCTGTAAAGTTGGATGTGCTCAACTGCATTACATATGCTCACAAATGCAATTTTACAACGTTTCATGTTGTTTCAGGTCAGAACTGACTTGGTTTCAAGAGTTTGATGAATTGTAATGTAAACTTGCAAATACACATGTAAACTCTTCACCTATGATAGAGAATGCCCTTATGTACAGTGTGGAAGCATATCAAGCTGAGAGAAGCTTGATTTGGATGGTTTTGCAATATCTTCATTCTGCAAAGATAGATGTGCTCAACTGCATTACATATGCTTACAATTGCAATTTTACAACATTTCATGTTGTTTCAGGTCAGAACTGACTTGGTTTCAAGAGTTTGATGAATTGTAATGTAAACTTGCAAATACACATGTAAACTCTTCACCTATGATAGAGAATGCCCTTATGTACAGTGTGGAAGCATATCAAGGTGAGAGAAGCTTGATTTGGATGGTTTTGCAATATCTTCATTCTGTGAAGTAAGATGTGCTCAACTGCATTACATATGCTCACAAATGCAATTGTACAACATTTCATGTTGTTTCAGGTCAAAACTGACTTGGTTTCAAGAGTTTGATGAATTGTACTGTAAACTTGCAAATACATATGTAAACTCTTCACCTATGATATAGAGAATGCCCTTATGTACAGTGTGGAAGCATATCAAGCTGAGAGAAGCTTGATTTGGATGGTTTTGCAATATCTTCATTCTGCAAGGATAGATGTGCTCAACTGAATTACATATGCTTACAAATGCCATTTTACAAAATGTCATGTTGTTTCAGGTCAGAACTGACTTGGTTTCAAGAGTTTCCAGAATTGTAATGTAAACTTGCAAATACACATGTAAACTCTTCACCTATGATAGAGAATGCCCTTATGTACAGTGTGGAAGCATATCAAGCTGAGAGAAGCTTGATTTGGATGGTTTTGCAATATCTTCATTCTGTAAAGTTAGATGTGCTCAACTGCATTACATATGCTCACAAATGCAATTGTACAACATTTCATGTTGTTTCAGGTCAGAACTGACTTGGTTTCAAGAGTTTGATGAATTGTAATGTAAACTTGCAAATACACATGTAAACTCTTCACCTATGATAGAGAATGCCCTTATGTACAGTGTGGAAGCATATCAAGCAGAGAGAAGCTTGATTTGGATGGTTTTGCAATATCTTCATTCTGTAAAGTTGGATGTGCTCAACTGCATTACATATGCTCACAAATGCAATTTTACAACGTTTCATGTTGTTTCAGGTCAGAACTGACTTGGTTTCAAGAGTTTGATGAATTGTAATGTAAACTTGCAAATACACATGTAAACTCTTCACCTATGATATAGAGAATGCTCTTATGTACAGTGTGGAAGCATATCAAGCTGAGAGAAGCTTGATTTGGAAGATTTTGCAATATCTTCATTCTGCAAAGATAAATGTGCTCAACTGAATTACATATGCTTACAAATGCCATTTTACAACATTTCATGTTGTTTCAGGTCAGAACTGACTTGGTTTCAAGAGTTTGATGAATTGTAATGTAAACTTGCAAATACACATGTAAACTCTTCACCTATGATAGAGAATGCCCTTATGTACAGTGTGGAAGCATATCAAGGTGAGAGAAGCTTGATTTGGATGGTTTTGCAATATCTTCATTCTGTGAAGTAAGATGTGCTCAACTGCATTACATATGCTCACAAATGCAATTGTACAACATTTCATGTTGTTTCAGGTCAAAACTGACTTGGTTTCAAGAGTTTGATGAATTGTACTGTAAACTTGCAAATACATATGTAAACTCTTCACCTATGATAGAGAATGCCCTTATGTACAGTGTGGAAGCATATCAAGCAGAGAGAAGCTTGATTTGGATGGTTTTGCAATATCTTCATTCTGTAAAGTTGGATGTGCTCAACTGCATTACATATGCTCACAAATGCAATTTTACAACGTTTCATGTTGTTTCAGGTCAGAACTGACTTGGTTTCAAGAGTTTGATGAATTGTAATGTAAACTTGCAAATACACATGTAAACTCTTCACCTATGATATAGAGAATGCTCTTATGTACAGTGTGGAAGCATATCAAGCTGAGAGAAGCTTGATTTGGAAGATTTTGCAATATCTTCATTCTGCAAAGATAAATGTGCTCAACTGAATTACATATGCTTACAAATGCCATTTTACAACATTTCATGTTGTTTCAGGTCAGAACTGACTTGGTTTCAAGAGTTTCCAGAATTGTAATGTAAACTTGGAAATACACATGTAAACTCTTCACCTATGATAGAGAATGCCCTTATGTACAGTGTGGAAGCATATCAAGCAGAGAGAAGCTTGATTTGGATGGTTTTGCAATATCTTCATTCTGTAAAGTTGGATGTGCTCAACTGCATTACATATGCTCACAAATGCAATTTTACAACGTTTCATGTTGTTTCAGGTCAGAACTGACTTGGTTTCAAGAGTTTGATGAATTGTAATGTAAACTTGCAAATACACATGTAAACTCTTCACCTATGATAGAGAATGCCCTTATGTACAGTGTGGAAGCATATCAAGCTGAGAGAAGCTTGATTTGGATGGTTTTGCAATATCTTCATTCTGCAAAGATAGATGTGCTCAACTGCATTACATATGCTTACAATTGCAATTTTACAACATTTCATGTTGTTTCAGGTCAGAACTGACTTGGTTTCAAGAGTTTGATGAATTGTAATGGAAACTTGCAAATACACATGTAAACTCTTCACCTATGATAGAGAATGCCCTTATGTACAGTGTGGAAGCATATCAAGGTGAGAGAAGCTTGATTTGGATGGTTTTGCAATATCTTCATTCTGTGAAGTAAGATGTGCTCAACTGCATTACATATGCTCACAAATGCAATTGTACAACATTTCATGTTGTTTCAGGTCAAAACTGACTTGGTTTCAAGAGTTTGATGAATTGTACTGTAAACTTGCAAATACATATGTAAACTCTTCACCTATGATATAGAGAATGCCCTTATGTACAGTGTGGAAGCATATCAAGCTGAGAGAAGCTTGATTTGGATGGTTTTGCAATATCTTCATTCTGCAAGGATAGATGTGCTCAACTGAATTACATATGCTTACAAATGCCATTTTACAAAATGTCATGTTGTTTCAGGTCAGAACTGACTTGGTTTCAAGAGTTTCCAGAATTGTAATGTAAACTTGCAAATACACATGTAAACTCTTCACCTATGATAGAGAATGCCCTTATGTACAGTGTGGAAGCATATCAAGCAGAGAGAAGCTTGATTTGGATGGTTTTGCAATATCTTCATTCTGTAAAGTTGGATGTGCTCAACTGCATTACATATGCTCACAAATGCAATTTTACAAGATTTCATGTTGTTTCAGGTCAGAACTGACTTGGTTTCAAGAGTTTGATGAATTGTAATGTAAACTTGCAAATACACATGTAAACTCTTCACCTATGATAGAGAATGCCCTTATGTACAGTGTGGAAGCATATCAAGCTGAGAGAAGCTTGATTTGGATGGTTTTGCAATATCTTCATTCTGTAAAGTTAGATGTGCTCAACTGCATTACATATGCTCACAAATGCAATTGTACAACATTTCATGTTGTTTCAGGTCAAAACTGACTTGGTTTCAAGAGTTTGATGAATTGTAATGTAAACTTGCAAATACACATGTAAACTCTTCAGCTATGATAGAGAATGCCCTTAAGTACAGTGTGGAAGCATATCAAGCTGAGAGAAGCTTGATTTGGATGGTTTTGCAATATCTTCATTCTGTAATGTAAGATGTGCTCAACTGCATTACATATGCTCACAAATGCAATTGTACAACATTTCATGTTGTTTCAGGTCAAAACTGACTTGGTTTCAAGAGTTTGATGAATTGTAATGTAAACTTGCAAATACACATGTAAACTCTTCACCTATGATATAGAGAATGCCCTTATGTACAGTGTGGAAGCATATCAAGCTGAGAGAAGCTTGATTTGGATGATTTTGCAATATCTTCATTCTGCAAAGAAAAATGTGCTCAACTGAATTACATATGCTTACAAATGCCATTTTACAACATTTCATGTTGTTTCAGGTCAGAACTGACTTGGTTTCAAGAGTTTCCAGAATTGTAGTGTAAACTTGCAAATACACATGTAAACTCTTCACCTATGATAGAGAATGCCCTTATGTACAGTGTGGAAGCATATCAAGCTGAGAGAAGCTTGATTTGGATGGTTTTGCAATATCTTCATTCTGCAAGGATAGATGTGCTCAACTGAATTACATATGCTTACAAATGCCATTTTACAAAATTTCATGTTGTTTCAGGTCAGAACTGACTTGGTTTCAAGAGTTTGATGAATTGTAATGTAAACTTGCAAATACACATGTAAACTCTTCACCTATGATAGAGAATGCCCTTATGTACAGTGTGGAAGCATATCAAGCTGAGAGAAGCTTGATTTGGATGGTTTTGCAATATCTTCATTCTGTAAAGTTAGATGTGCTCAATTGCATTACATATGCTCACAAATGCAATTGTACAACATTTCATGTTGTTTCAGGTCAGAACTGACTTGGTTTCAAGAGTTTGATGAAATGTAATGTAAACTTGCAAATACACATGTAAACTCTTCACCTATGATAGAGAATGCCCTTATGTACAGTGTGGAAGCATATCAAGCAGAGAGAAGCTTGATTTGGATGGTTTTGAAATATCTTCATTCTGTAAAGTTGGATGTGCTCAACTGCATTACATATGCTCACAAATGCAATTTTACAACATTTCGTGTTGTTTCAGGTCAGAACTGACATGGTTTCAAGAGTTTCCAGAATTGTAATGTAAACTTGCAAATACACATGTAAACTCTTCACCTATGATAGAGAATGCCCTTATGTACAGTGTGGAAGCATATCAAGCTGAGAGAAGCTTGATTTGGATGGTTTTGCAATATCTTCATTCTGTAAAGTTAGATGTGCTCAACTGCATTACATATTCTCACAAATGCAATTGTACAACATTTCATGTTGTTTCAGGTCCAAACTGACTTGGTTTCAAGAGTTTGATGAATTGTAATGTAAACTTGCAAATACACATGTAAACTCTTCACCTATGATAGAGAATGCCCTTATGTACAGTGTGGAAGCATATCAAGCAGAGAGAAGCTTGATTTGGATGGTTTTGCAATATCTTCATTCTGTAAAGTTGGATGTGCTCAACTGCATTACATATGCTCACAAATGCAATTTTACAAGATTTCATGTTGTTTCAGGTCAGAACTGACTTGGTTTCAAGAGTTTGATGAATTGTAATGTAAACTTGCAAATACACATGTAAACTCTTCACCTATGATAGAGAATGCCCTTATGTACAGTGTGGAAGCATATCAAGCTGAGAGAAGCTTGATTTGGATGGTTTTGCAATATCTTCATTCTGTAAAGTTAGATGTGCTCAACTGCATTACATATGCTCACAAATGCAATTGTACAACATTTCATGTTGTTTCAGGTCAAAACTGACTTGGTTTCAAGAGTTTGATGAATTGTAATGTAAACTTGCAAATACACATGTAAACTCTTCAGCTATGATAGAGAATGCCCTTAAGTACAGTGTGGAAGCATATCAAGCTGAGAGAAGCTTGATTTGGATGGTTTTGCAATATCTTCATTCTGTAAAGTAAGATGTGCTCAACTGCATTACATATGCTCACAAATGCCATTTTACAACATTTCATGTTGTTTCAGGTCAAAACTGACTTGGTTTCAAGAGTTTGATGAATTGTAATGTAAACTTGCAAATACACATGTAAACTCTTCACCTATGATATAGAGAATGCCCTTATGTACAGTGTGGAAGCATATCAAGCTGAGAGAAGCTTGATTTGGATGATTTTGCAATATCTTCATTCTGCAAAGAAAAATGTGCTCAACTGAATTACATATGCTTACAAATGCCATTTTACAACATTTCATGTTGTTTCAGGTCAGAACTGACTTGGTTTCAAGAGTTTCCAGAATTGTAGTGTAAACTTGCAAATACACATGTAAACTCTTCACCTATGATAGAGAATGCCCTTATGTACAGTGTGGAAGCATATCAAGCTGAGAGAAGCTTGATTTGGATGGTTTTGCAATATCTTCATTCTGTAAAGTTAGATGTGCTCAACTGCATTACATATGCTCACAAATGCCATTTTACAACATTTCATGTTGTTTCAGGTCAGAACTGACTTGGTATCAAGAGTTTGATGAATTGTAATGTAAACTTGCAAATACACATGTAAACTCTTCACCTATGATAGAGAATGCCCTTATGTACAGTGTGGAAGCATATCAAGCTGAGAGAAGCTTGATTTGGATGGTTTTGCAATATCTTCATTCTGTAAAGTTAGATGTGCTCAACTGCATTACATATGCTCACAAATGCAATTGTACAACATTTCATGTTGTTTCAGGTCAAAACTGACTTGGTTTCAAGAGTTTGATGAATTGTAATGTAAACTTGCAAATACACATGTAAACTCTTCACCTATGATAGAGAATGCCCTTATGTACAGTGTGGAAGCATATCAAGCTGAGAGAAGCTTGATTTGGATGATTTTGCAATATCTTCATTCTGCAAAGAAAAATGTGCTCAACTGAATTACATATGCTTACAAATGCCATTTTACAACAATTCATGTTGTTTCAGGTCAGAACTGACTTGGTTTCAAGAGTTTCCAGAATTGTAATGTAAACTTGCAAATACACATGTAAACTCTTCACCTATGATAGAGAATGCCCTTATGTACAGTGTGGAAGCATATCAAGCTGAGAGAAAGCTTGATTTGGATGGTTTTGCAATATCTTCATTCTGTAAAGTTAGATGTGCTCAACTGCATTACATATGCTCACAAATGCCATTTTACAACATTTCATGTTGTTTCAGGTCAGAACTGACTTGGCATCAAGAGTTTGATGAATTGTAATGTAAACTTGCAAATACACATGTAAACTCTTCACCTATGATAGAGAATGCCCTTATGTACAGTGTGGAAGCATATCAAGCAGAGAGAAGCTTGATTTGGATGGTTTTGAAATATCTTCATTCTGTAAAGTTGGATGTGCTCAACTGCATTACATATGCTCACAAATGCAATTTTACAACATTTCGTGTTGTTTCAGGTCAGAACTGACTTGGTTTCGAGAGTTTCCAGAATTGTAATGTAAACTTGCAAATACACATGTAAACTCTTCACCTATGATAGAGAATGCCCTTATGTACAGTGTGGAAGCATATCAAGCTGAGAGAAGCTTGATTTGGATGATTTTGCAATATCTTCATTCTGCAAAGAAAAATGTGCTCAACTGAATTACATATGCTTACAAATGCCATTTTACAACATTTCATGTTGTTTCAGGTCAGAACTGACTTGGTTTCAAGAGTTTCCAGAATTGTAATGTAAACTTGCAAATACACATGTAAACTCTTCACCTATGATAGAGAATGCCCTTATGTACAGTGTGGAAGCATATCAAGCTGAGAGAAAGCTTGATTTGGATGGTTTTGCAATATCTTCATTCTGTAAAGTTAGATGTGCTCAACTGCATTACATATGCTCACAAATGCCATTTTACAACATTTCATGTTGTTTCAGGTCAGAACTGACTTGGCATCAAGAGTTTGATGCATTGTAATGTAAACTTGCAAATACACATGTAAACTCTTCACCTATGATAGAGAATGCCCTTATGTACAGTGTGGAAGCATATCAAGCAGAGAGAAGCTTGATTTGGATGGTTTTGAAATATCTTCATTCTGTAAAGTTGGATGTGCTCAACTGCATTACATATGCTCACAAATGCAATTTTACAACATTTCGTGTTGTTTCAGGTCAGAACTGACTTGGTTTCGAGAGTTTCCAGAATTGTAATGTAAACTTGCAAATACACATGTAAACTCTTCACCTATGATAGAGAATGCCCTTATGTACAGTGTGGAAGCATATCAAGCAGAGAGAAGCTTGATTTGGATGGTTTTGAAATATCTTCATTCTGTAAAGTTAGATGTGCTCAACTGCATTACATATGCTCACAAATGCAATTGTACAACATTTCATGTTGTTTCAGGTCAGAACTGACTTGGTATCAAGAGTTTGATGAAATGTAATGTAAACTTGCAAATACACATGTAAACTCTTCACCTATGATAGAGAATGCCCTTATGTACAGTGTGGAAGCATATCAAGCTGAGAGAAGCTTGATTTGGATGGTTTTGCAATATCTTCATTCTGTAAAGTTAGATGTGCTCAACTGCATTACATATTCTCACAAATGCAATTGTACAACATTTCATGTTGTTTCAGGTCCAAACTGACTTGGTTTCAAGAGTTTGATGAATTGTAATGTAAACTTGCAAATACACATGTAAACTCTTCACCTATGATATAGAGAATGCCCTTATGTACAGTGTGGAAGCATATCAAGCTGAGAGAAGCTTGATTTGGATGATTTTGCAATATCTTCATTCTGCAAAGATAAATGTGCTCAACTGAATTACATATGCTTACAAATGCCATTTTACAACATTTCATGTTGTTTCAGGTCAGAACTGACTTGGTTTCAAGAGTTTCCAGAATTGTAATGTAAACTTGGAAATACACATGTAAACTCTTCACCTATGATAGAGAATGCCCTTATGTACAGTGTGGAAGCATATCAAGCTGAGAGAAGCTTGATTTGGATGGTTTTGCAATATCTTCATTCTGTAAAGTTAGATGTGCTCAACTGCATTACATATGCTCACAAATACCATTTTACAACATTTCATGTTGTTTCAGGTCAGAACTGACTTGGTATCAAGAGTTTGATTAATTGTAATGTAAACTTGCAAATACACATGTAAACTCTTCACCTATGATAGAGAATGCCCTTATGTACAGTGTGGAAGCATATCAAGCTGAGAGAAGCTTGATTTGGATGATTTTGCAATATCTTCATTCTGCAAAGATAAATGTGCTCAACTGAATTACATATGCTTACAAATGCCATTTTACAACATTTCGTGTTGTTTCAGGTCAGAACTGACTTGGTTTCAAGAGTTTGATGAATTGTAATGTAAACTTGCAAATACACATGTAAACTCTTCACCTATGATAGAGAATGCCCTTATGTACAGTGTGGAAGCATATCAAGCTGAGAGAAGCTTGATTTGGATGGTTTTGCAATATCTTCATTCTGTAAAGTTAGATGTGCTCAACTGCATTACATATGCTCACAAATGCAATTGTACAACATTTCATGTTGTTTCAGGTCAGAACTGACTTGGTTTCAAGAGTTTGATGAAATGTAATGTAAAATTGCAAATACACATGTAAACTCTTCACCTATGATAGAGAATGCCCTTATGTACAGTGTGGAAGCATATCAAGCAGAGAGAAGCTTGATTTGGATGGTTTTGCAATATCTTCATTCTGTAAAGTTGGATGTGCTCAACTGCATTACATATGCTCACAAATGCAATTTTACAACATTTCATGTTGTTTCAGGTCAGAACTGACTTGGTATCAAGAGTTTCCAGAATTGTAATGTAAACTTGCAAATACACATGTAAACTCTTCACCTATGATAGAGAATGCCCTTATGTACAGTGTGGAAGCATATCAAGCTGAGAGAAGCTTGATTTGGATGGTTTTGCAATATCTTCATTCTGTAAAGTTAGATGTGCTCAACTGCATTACATATGCTCACAAATGCAATTGTACAACATTTCATGTTGTTTCAGGTCAAAACTGACTTGGTTTCAAGAGTTTGATGAATTGTAATGTAAACTTGCAAATACACATGTAAACTCTTCACCTATGATAGAGAATGCCCTTATGTACAGTGTGGAAGCATATCAAGCAGAGAGAAGCTTGATTTGGATTGTTTTGCAATATCTTCATTCTGTAAAGTTGGATGTGCTCAACTGCATTACATATGCTCACAAATGCAATTTTACAAGATTTCATGTTGTTTCAGGTCAGAACTGACTTGGTTTCAAGAGTTTGATGAATTGTAATGTAAACTTGCAAATACACATGTAAACTCTTCACCTATGATAGAGAATGCCCTTATGTACAGTGTGGAAGCATATCAAGCTGAGAGAAGCTTGATTTGGATGGTTTTGCAATATCTTCATTCTGTAAAGTTAGATGTGCTCAACTGCATTACATATGCTCACAAATGCAATTGTACAACATTTCATGTTGTTTCAGGTCAAAACTGACTTGGTTTCAAGAGTTTGATGAATTGTAATGTAAACTTGCAAATACACATGTAAACTCTTCAGCTATGATAGAGAATGCCCTTATGTACAGTGTGGAAGCATATCAAGCCGAGAGAAGCTTGATTTGGATGGTTTTGCAATATCTTCATTCTGTAAAGTTGGATGTGCTCAACTGCATTACATATGCTCACAAATGCAATTTTACAACATTTCATGTTGTTTCAGGTCAGAACTGACTTGGTTTCAAGAGTTTGATGAATTGTAATGTAAACTTGCAAATACACATGTAAACTCTTCTCCTATGATAGAGAATGCCCTTATGTACAGTGTGGAAGCATATCAAGCAGAGAGAAGCTTGATTTGGATGGTTTTGCAATATCTTCATTCTGTAAAGTTGGATGTGCTCAACTGCATTACATATGCTCACAAATGCAATTTTACAACGTTTCATGTTGTTTCAGGTCAGAACTGACTTGGTTTCAAGAGTTTGATGAATTGTAATGTAAACTTGCAAATACACATGTAAACTCTTCACCTATGATAGAGAATGCCCTTATGTACAGTGTGGAAGCATATCAAGCTGAGAGAAGCTTGATTTGGATGGTTTTGCAATATCTTCATTCTGTAAAGTTAGATGTGCTCAACTGCATTACATATGCTCACAAATGCAATTGTACAACATTTCATGTTGTTTCAGGTCAGAACTGACTTGGTTTCAAGAGTTTGATGAATTGTAATGTAAACTTGCAAATACACATGTAAACTCTTCACCTATGATAGAGAATGCCCTTATGTACAGTGTGGAAGCATATCAAGCTGAGAGAAGCTTGATTTGGATGGTTTTGCAATATCTACATTCTGTAAAGTTAGATGTGCTCAACTGCATTACATATGCTCACAAATGCAATTGTACAACATTTCATGTTGTTTCAGGTCAGAACTGACTTGGTTTCAAGAGTTTGATGAAATGTAATGTAAACTTGCAAATACACATGTAAACTCTTCACCTATGATAGAGAATGCCCTTATGTACAGTGTGGAAGCATATCAAGCAGAGAGAAGCTTGATTTGGATGGTTTTGCAATATCTTCATTCTGTAAAGTTGGATGTGCTCAACTGCATTACATATGCTCACAAATGCAATTTTACAACATTTCATGTTGTTTCAGGTCAGAACTGACTTGGTTTCAAGAGTTTCCAGAATTGTAATGTAACTTGCAAATACACATGTAAACTCTTCACCTATGATAGAGAATGCCCTTATGTACAGTGTGGAAGCATATCAAGCTGAGAGAAGCTTGATTTGGATGGTTTTGCAATATCTTCATTCTGTAAAGTTAGATGTGCTCAACTGCATTACATATGCTCACAAATGCAATTGTACAACATTTCATGTTGTTTCAGGTCCAAACTGACTTGGTTTCAAGAGTTTGATGAATTGTAATGTAAACTTGCAAATACACATGTAAACTCTTCACCTATGATAGAGAATGCCCTTATGTACAGTGTGGAAGCATATCAAGCAGAGAGAAGCTTGATTTGGATTGTTTTGCAATATCTTCATTCTGTAAAGTTGGATGTGCTCAACTGCATTACATATGCTCACAAATGCAATTTTACAAGATTTCATGTTGTTTCAGGTCAGAACTGACTTGGTTTCAAGAGTTTGATGAATTGTAATGTAAACTTGCAAATACACATGTAAACTCTTCACCTATGATAGAGAATGCCCTTATGTACAGTGTGGAAGCATATCAAGCTGAGAGAAGCTTGATTTGGATGGTTTTGCAATATCTTCATTCTGTAAAGTTAGATGTGCTCAACTGCATTACATATGCTCACAAATGCAATTGTACAACATTTCATGTTGTTTCAGGTCCAAACTGACTTGGTTTCAAGAGTTTGATGAATTGTAATGTAAACTTGCAAATACACATGTAAACTCTTCAGCTATGATAGAGAATGCCCTTATGTACAGTGTGGAAGCATATCAAGCCGAGAGAAGCTTGATTTGGATGGTTTTGCAATATCTTCATTCTGTAAAGTTGGATGTGCTCAACTGCATTACATATGCTCACAAATGCAATTTTACAACATTTCATGTTGTTTCAGGTCAGAACTGACTTGGTTTCAAGAGTTTGATGAATTGTAATGTAAACTTGCAAATACACATGTAAACTCTTCACCTATGATAGAGAATGCCCTTATGTACAGTGTGGAAGCATATCAAGCAGAGAGAAGCTTGATTTGGATGGTTTTGCAATATCTTCATTCTGTAAAGTTGGATGTGCTCAACTGCATTACATATGCTCACAAATGCAATTTTACAACGTTTCATGTTGTTTCAGGTCAGAACTGACTTGGTTTCAAGAGTTTCCAGAATTGTAATGTAAACTTGCAAATACACATGTAAACTCTTCACCTATGATAGAGAATGCCCTTATGTACAGTGTGGAAGCATATCAAGCTGAGAGAAGCTTGATTTGGATGGTTTTGCAATATCTTCATTCTGTAAAGTTAGATGTGCTCAACTGCATTACATATGCTCACAAATGCAATTGTACAACATTTCATGTTGTTTCAGGTCAGAACTGACTTGGTTTCAAGAGTTTGATGAATTGTAATGTAAACTTGCAAATACACATGTAAACTCTTCACCTATGATAGAGAATGCCCTTATGTACAGTGTGGAAGCATATCAAGCAGAGAGAAGCTTGATTTGGATGGTTTTGCAATATCTTCATTCTGTAAAGTTGGATGTGCTCAACTGCATTACATATGCTCACAAATGCAATTTTACAACGTTTCATGTTGTTTCAGGTCAGAACTGACTTGGTTTCAAGAGTTTCCAGAATTGTAATGTAAACTTGCAAATACACATGTAAACTCTTCACCTATGATATAGAGAATGCTCTTATGTACAGTGTGGAAGCATATCAAGCTGAGAGAAGCTTGATTTGGATGATTTTGCAATATCTTCATTCTGCAAAGATAAATGTGCTCAACTGAATTACATATGCTTACAAATGCCATTTTACAACATTTCATGTTGTTTCAGGTCAGAACTGACTTGGTTTCAAGAGTTTCTAGAATTGTAATGTAAACTTGGAAATACACATGTAAACTCTTCACCTATGATAGAGAATGCCCTTATGTACAGTGTGGAAGCATATCAAGCTGAGAGAAGCTTGATTTGGATGGTTTTGCAATATCTTCATTCTGTAAAGTTAGATGTGCTCAACTGCATTACATATGCTCACAAATGCCATTTTACAACATTTCATGTTGTTTCAGGTCAGAACTGACTTGGTATCAAGAGTTTGATGAATTGTAATGTAAACTTGCAAATACACATGTAAACTCTTCACCTATGATAGAGAATGCCCTTATGTACAGTGTGGAAGCATATCAAGCTGAGAGAAGCTTGATTTGGATGATTTTGCAATTACTTCATTCTGCAAAGATAAATGTGCTCAACTGAATTACATATGCTCACAAATGCAATTGTACAACATTTCATGTTGTTTCAGGTCAAAACTGACTTGGTTTCAAGAGTTTGATGAATTGTAATGTAAACTTGCAAATACACATGTAAACTCTTCACCTATGATAGAGAATGCCCTTATGTACAGTGTGGAAGCATATCAAGCTGAGAGAAGCTTGATTTGGATGGTTTTGCAATATCTTCATTCTGTAAAGTAAGATGTGCTCAACTGCATTACATATGCTCACAAATGCAATTGTACAACATTTCATGTTGTTTCAGGTCAAAACTGACTTGGTTTCAAGAGTTTGATGAATTGTAATGTAAACTTGCAAATACACATGTAAACTCTTCACCTATGATGTTGAGAATGCCCTTATGTACAGTGTGGAAGCATATCAAGCTGAGAGAAGCTTGATTTGGATGATTTTGCAATATCTTCATTCTGCAAAGATAAATGTGCTCAACTGAATTACATATGCTTACAAATGCCATTTTACAACATTTCATGTTGTTTCAGGTCAGAACTGACTTGGTTTCAAGAGTTTGATGAAATGTAATGTAAACTTGCAAATACACATGTAAACTCTTCACCTATGATAGAGAATGCCCTTATGTACAGTGTGGAAGCATATCAAGCAGAGAGAAGCTTGATTTGGATGGTTTTGCAATATCTTCATTCTGTAAAGTTAGATGTGCTCAACTGCATTACATATGCTCACAAATGCAATTGTACAACATTTCATGTTGTTTCAGGTCAGAACTGACTTGGTTTCAAGAGTTTGATGAAATGTAATGTAAACTTGCAAATACACATGTAAACTCTTCACCTATGATAGAGAATGCCCTTATGTACAGTGTGGAAGCATATCAAGCAGAGAGAAGCTTGATTTGGATGGTTTTGCAATATCTTCATTCTGTAAAGTTGGATGTGCTCAACTGCATTACATATGCTCACAAATGCAATTTTACAAGATTTCATGTTGTTTCAGGTCAGAACTGACTTGGTTTCAAGAGTTTGATGAATTGTAATGTAAACTTGCAAATACACATGTAAACTCTTCACCTATGATAGAGAATGCCCTTATGTACAGTGTGGAAGCATATCAAGCTGAGAGAAGCTTGATTTGGATGGTTTTGCAATATCTTCATTCTGCAAAGATAGATGTGCTCAACTGCATTACATATGCTTACAATTGCAATTTTACAACATTTCATGTTGTTTCAGGTCAGAACTGACTTGGTTTCAAGAGTTTGATGAATTGTAATGTAAACTTCCAAATACACATGTAAACTCTTCACCTATGATAGAGAATGCCCTTATGTACAGTGTGGAAGCATATCAAGGTGAGAGAAGCTTGATTTGGATGGTTTTGCAATATCTTCATTCTGTGAAGTAAGATGTGCTCAACTGCATTACATATGCTCACAAATGCAATTGTACAACATTTCATGTTGTTTCAGGTCAAAACTGACTTGGTTTCAAGAGTTTGATGAATTGTACTGTGAACTTGCAAATACATATGTAAACTCTTCACCTATGATATAGAGAATGCCCTTATGTACAGTGTGGAAGCATATCAAGCTGAGAGAAGCTTGATTTGGATGGTTTTGCAATATCTTCATTCTGCAAGGATAGATGTGCTCAACTGAATTACATGTGCTTACAAATGCCATTTTACAAAATGTCATGTTGTTTCAGGTCAGAACTGACTTGGTTTCAAGAGTTTCCAGAATTGTAATGTAAACTTGCAAATACACATGTAAACTCTTCACCTATGATAGAGAATGCCCTTATGTACAGTGTGGAAGCATATCAAGCTGAGAGAAGCTTGATTTGGATGGTTTTGCAATATCTTCATTCTGTAAAGTTAGATGTGCTCAACTGCATTACATATGCTCACAAATGCAATTGTACAACATTTCATGTTGTTTCAGGTCAGAACTGACTTGGTTTCAAGAGTTTGATGAATTGTAATGTAAACTTGCAAATACACATGTAAACTCTTCACCTATGATAGAGAATGCCCTTATGTACAGTGTGGAAGCATATCAAGCAGAGAGAAGCTTGATTTGGATGGTTTTGCAATATCTTCATTCTGTAAAGTTGGATGTGCTCAACTGCATTACATATGCTCACAAATGCAATTTTACAACGTTTCATGTTGTTTCAGGTCAGAACTGACTTGGTTTCAAGAGTTTCCAGAATTGTAATGTAAACTTGCAAATACACATGTAAACTCTTCACCTATGATATAGAGAATGCTCTTATGTACAGTGTGGAAGCATATCAAGCTGAGAGAAGCTTGATTTGGAAGATTTTGCAATATCTTCATTCTGCATAGATAAATGTGCTCAACTGAATTACATATGCTTACAAATGCCATTTTACAACATTTCATGTTGTTTCAGGTCAGAACTGACTTGGTTTCAAGAGTTTCCAGAATTGTAATGTAAACTTGGAAATACACATGTAAACTCTTCACCTATGATAGAGAATGCCCTTATGTACAGTGTGGAAGCATATCAAGCTGAGAGAAGCTTGATTTGGATGGTTTTGCAATATCTTCATTCTGTAAAGTTAGATGTGCTCAACTGCATTACATATGCTCACAAATGCCATTTTACAACATTTCATGTTGTTTCAGGTCAGAACTGACTTGGTATCAAGAGTTTGATGAATTGTAATGTAAACTTGCAAATACACATGTAAACTCTTCACCTATGATAGAGAATGCCCTTATGTACAGTGTGGAAGCATATCAAGATGAGAGAAGCTTGATTTGGATGGTTTTGCAATATCTTCATTCTGTGAAGTAAGATGTGCTCAACTGCATTACATATGCTCACAAATGCAATTGTACAACATTTCATGTTGTTTCAGGTCAAAACTGACTTGGTTTCAAGAGTTTGATGAATTGTAATGTAAACTTGCAAATACACATGTAAACTCTTCACCTATGATAGAGAATGCCCTTATGTACAGTGTGGAAGCATATCAAGCTGAGAGAAGCTTGATTTGGATGATTTTGCAATATCTTCATTCTGCAAAGATAAATGTGCTCAACTGAATTACATATGCTTACAAATGCCATTTTACAACATTTCATGTTGTTTCAGGTCAGAACTGACTTGGTTTCAAGAGTTTGATGAAATGTAATGTAAACTTGCAAATACACATGTAAACTCTTCACCTATGATAGAGAATGCCCTTATGTACAGTGTGGAAGCATATCAAGCAGAGAGAAGCTTGATTTGGATGGTTTTGCAATATCTTCATTCTGTAAAGTTGGATGTGCTCAACTGCATTACATATGCTCACAAATGCAATTTTACAACATTTCATGTTGTTTCAGGTCAGAACTGACTTGGTTTCAAGAGTTTGATGAATTGTAATGTAAACTTGCAAATACACATGTAAACTCTTCACCTATGATAGAGAATGCCCTTATGTACAGTGTGGAAGCATATCAAGCTGAGAGAAGCTTGATTTGGATGGTTTTGCAATATCTTCATTCTGTGAAGTAAGATGTGCTCAACTGCATTACATATGCTCACAAATGCAATTGTACAACATTTCATGTTGTTTCAGGTCAAAACTGACTTGGTTTCAAGAGTTTGATGAATTGTAATGTAAACTTGCAAATACATATGTAAACTCTTCACCTATGATATAGAGAATGCCCTTATGTACAGTGTGGAAGCATATCAAGCTGAGAGAAGCTTGATTTGGATGGTTTTGCAATATCTTCATTCTGCAAGGATAGATGTGCTCAACTGAATTACATATGCTTACAAATGCCATTTTACAAAATGTCATGTTGTTTCAGGTCAGAACTGACTTGGTTTCAAGAGTTTGATGAATTGTAATATAAACTTGCAAATACACATGTAAACTCTTCACCTATGATAGAGAATGCCCTTATGTACAGTGTGGAAGCATATCAAGCTGAGAGAAGCTTGATTTGGATGGTTTTGCAATATCTTCATTCTGTAAAGTTAGATGTGCTCAACTGCATTACATATGCTCACAAATGCAATTGTACAACATTTCATGTTGTTTCAGGTCAGAACTGACTTGGTTTCAAGAGTTTGATGAAATGTAATGTAAACTTGCAAATACACATGTAAACTCTTCACCTATGATAGAGAATGCCCTTATGTACAGTGTGGAAGCATATCAAGCAGAGAGAAGCTTGATTTGGATGGTTTTGCAATATCTTCATTCTGTAAAGTTGGATGTGCTCAACTGCATTACATATGCTCACAAATGCAATTTTACAAGATTTCATGTTGTTTCAGGTCAAAACTGACTTGGTTTCAAGAGTTTGATGAATTGTAATGTAAACTTGCAAATACACATGTAAACTCTTCAGCTATGATAGAGAATGCCCTTATGTACAGTGTGGAAGCATATCAAGCTGAGAGAAGCTTGATTTGGATGGTTTTGCAATATCTTCATTCTGTAAAGTAAGATGTGCTCAACTGCATTACATGTGCTCACAAATGCAATTGTACAACATTTCATGTTGTTTCAGGTCAAAACTGACTTGGTTTCAAGAGTTTGATGAATTGTAATGTAAACTTGCAAATACACATGTAAACTCTTCACCTATGATATAGAGAATGCCCTTATGTACAGTGTGGAAGCATATCAAGCTGAGAGAAGCTTGATTTGGATGATTTTGCAATATCTTCATTCTGCAAAGATAAATGTGCTCAACTGAATTACATATGCTTACAAATGCCATTTTACAACATTTCATGTTGTTTCAGGTCAGAACTGACTTGGTTTCAAGAGTTTGATGAATTGTAATGTAAACCTGCAAATACACATGTAAACTCTTCACCTATGATAGAGAATGCTCTTATGTACAGTGTGGAAGCATATCAAGTTGAGAGAAGCTTGATTTGGATGGTTTTGCAATATCTTCATTCTGTAAAGTTAGATGTGCTCAACTGCATTACATATGCTCACAAATGCAATTCTACAACATTTCAAGTTGTTTCAGGTCAAAACTGACTTGGTTTCAAGAGTTTGATGAATTGTAATGTAAACTTGCAAATACACATGTAAACTCTTCACCTATGATAGAGAATGCCCTTATGTACAGTGTGGAAGCATATCAAGCTGAGAGAAGCTTGATTTGGATGGTTTTGCAATATCTTCATTCTGTAAAGTTAGATGTGCTCAACTGCATTACATATGCTCACAAATGCAATTCTACAACATTTCAAGTTGTTTCAGGTCAAAACTGACTTGGTTTGATGAATTGTAATGTAAACTTGCAAATACACATGTAAACTCTTCACCTATGATAGAGAATGCCCTTATGTACAGTGTGGAAGCATATCAAGCTGAGAGAAGCTTGATTTGGATGGTTTTGCAATATCTTCATTCTGTAAAGTTAGATGTGCTCAACTGCATTACATATGCTCACAAATGCAATTGTACATTTCATGTTCTTTCAGGTCAAAACTGACTTGGTTTCAAGAGTTTGATTAATTGTAATGTAAACTTGCAAATACACATGTAAACTCTTCACCTATGATAAAGAATGCCCTTATGTACAGTGTGGAAGCATATCAAGCTGAGAGAAGCTTGATTTGGATGGTTTTGCAATATCTTCATTCTGTGAAGTAAGATGTGCTCAACTGCATTACATATGCTCACAAATGCAATTGTACAACATTTCATGTTGTTTCAGGTCAATACTGACTTGGTTTCAAGAGTTTGATGAATTGTAATGTAAACTTGCAAATACACATGTAAACTCTTCACCTATGATATAGAGAATGCCCTTATGTACAGTGTGGAAGCATATCAAGCTGAGAGAAGCTTGATTTGGATGGTTTTGCAATATCTTCATTATGCAAGGATAGATGTGCTCAACTGAATTACATATGCTTACAAATGCCATTTTACAAAATTTCATGTTGTTTCAGGTCAGAACTGACTTGGTTTCAAGAGTTTGATGAATTGTAATGTAAACTTGCAAATACACATGTAAACTCTTCACCTATGATAGAGAATGCCCTTATGTACAGTGTGGAAGCATATCAAGCTGAGAGAAGCTTGATTTGGATGATTTTGCAATATCTTCATTCTGCAAAGATAAATGTGCTCAACTGAATTACATATGCTTACAAATGCCATTTTATAACATTTCATGTTGTTTCAGGTCAGAACTGACTTGGTTTCAAGAGTTTGATGAATTGTAATATAAACTTGCAAATACACATGTAAACTCTTCACCTATGATAGAGAATGCCCTTATGTACAGTGTGGAAGCATATCAAGCTGAGAGAAGCTTGATTTGGATGGTTTTGCAATATCTTCATTCTGTAAAGTTAGATGTGCTCAACTGCATTACATATGCTCACAAATGCAATTGTACAACATTTCATGTTGTTTCAGGTCAGAACTGACTTGGTTTCAAGAGTTTGATGAAATGTAATGTAAACTTGCAAATACACATGTAAACTCTTCAGCTATGATAGAGAATGCCCTTAAGTACAGTGTGGAAGCATATCAAGCTGAGAGAAGCTTGATTTGGATGGTTTTGCAATATCTTCATTCTGTAAAGTTAGATGTGCTCAACTGCATTACATATGCTCACAAATACAATTGTACAACATTTCATGTTGTTTCAGGTCAGAACTGACTTGGTTTCAAGAGTTTGATGAAATGTAATGTAAACTTGCAAATACACATGTAAACTCTTCACCTATGATAGAGAATGCCCTTATGTACAGTGTGGAAGCATATCAAGCTGAGAGAAGCTTGATTTGGATGGTTTTGCAATATCTTCATTCTGTAAAGTAAGATGTGCTCAACTGCATTACATGTGCTCACAAATGCAATTGTACAACATTTCATGTTGTTTCAGGTCAATACTGACTTGGTTTCAAGAGTTTGATGAATTGTAATGTAAACTTGCAAATACACATGTAAACTCTTCACCTATGATATAGAGAATGCCCTTATGTACAGTGTGGAAGCATATCAAGCTGAGAGAAGCTTGATTTGGATGATTTTGCAATATCTTCATTCTGCAAAGATAAATGTGCTCAACTGAATTACATATGCTTACAAATGCCATTTTACAACATTTCATGTTGTTTCAGGTCAGAACTGACTTGGTTTCAAGAGTTTGATGAATTGTAATGTAAACCTGCAAATACACATGTAAACTCTTCACCTATGATAGAGAATGCTCTTATGTACAGTGTGGAAGCATATCAAGCTGAGAGAAGCTTGATTTGGATGGTTTTGCAATATCTTCATTCTGTAAAGTTAGATGTGCTCAACTGCATTACATATGCTCACAAATGCAATTCTACAACATTTCAAGTTGTTTCAGGTCAAAACTGACTTGGTTTCAAGAGTTTGATGAATTGTAATGTAAACTTGCAAATACACATGTAAACTCTTCACCTATGATAGAGAATGCCCTTATGTACAGTGTGGAAGCATATCAAGCTGAGAGAAGCTTGATTTGGATGGTTTTGCAATATCTTCATTCTGTAAAGTTAGATGTGCTCAACTGCATTACATATGCTCACAAATGCAATTCTACAACATTTCAAGTTGTTTCAGGTCAAAACTGACTTGGTTTGATGAATTGTAATGTAAACTTGCAAATACACATGTAAACTCTTCACCTATGATAGAGAATGCCCTTATGTACAGTGTGGAAGCATATCAAGCTGAGAGAAGCTTGATTTGGATGGTTTTGCAATATCTTCATTCTGTAAAGTTAGATGTGCTCAACTGCATTACATATGCTCACAAATGCAATTGTACATTTCATGTTCTTTCAGGTCAAAACTGACTTGGTTTCAAGAGTTTGATTAATTGTAATGTAAACTTGCAAATACACATGTAAACTCTTCACCTATGATAAAGAATGCCCTTATGTACAGTGTGGAAGCATATCAAGCTGAGAGAAGCTTGATTTGGATGGTTTTGCAATATCTTCATTCTGTGAAGTAAGATGTGCTCAACTGCATTACATATGCTCACAAATGCAATTGTACAACATTTCATGTTGTTTCAGGTCAATACTGACTTGGTTTCAAGAGTTTGATGAATTGTAATGTAAACTTGCAAATACACATGTAAACTCTTCACCTATGATATAGAGAATGCCCTTATGTACAGTGTGGAAGCATATCAAGCTGAGAGAAGCTTGATTTGGATGGTTTTGCAATATCTTCATTATGCAAGGATAGATGTGCTCAACTGAATTACATATGCTTACAAATGCCATTTTACAAAATTTCATGTTGTTTCAGGTCAGAACTGACTTGGTTTCAAGAGTTTGATGAATTGTAATGTAAACCTGCAAATACACATGTAAACTCTTCACCTATGATAGAGAATGCTCTTATGTACAGTGTGGAAGCATATCAAGCTGAGAGAAGCTTGATTTGGATGGTTTTGCAATATCTTCATTCTGCAAGGATAGATGTGCTCAACTGAATTACATATGCTTACAAATGCCATTTTACAAAATTTCATGTTGTTTCAGGTCAGAACTGACTTGGTTTCAAGAGTTTGATTAATTGTAATGTAAACTTGCAAATAAACATGTAAACTCTTCACCTATGATAGAGAATGCCCTTATGAACAGTGTGGAAGCATATCAAGCTGAGA